>NC_034413.1:64015424-64283280 GCF_002078875.1 Numida meleagris | reverse complement strand
AGTTGATGAAAACAATCAGAGACCCCCCTTTCAATGAAATAAAGAGAACCCCAGAAAGAATTATTAGTATCAATAAAGAGACCACGAAATAAAGTACGAATCTTGTTAGTTCTATATGCAGAAGCAACATTCAATTCCTACATCCCTCATCGTTTTCAGCTGACAGCTAATGCCATTGGTCCTGCAGTTTGAAAGCACATTGATTTAATTTACCCGTTCATCCCATTTCTGCCATCTCTGTTGTGCACAAAGGTATGATCTACTCTTATTTGAAGGTTTGTGTGCTTTTGCATATAAGAAAGAGCGAGTAACAGAAAAGAAAAGAGCACGCACATGGCATGTATGTCAGGCTGATAGAGGTGAAGCTAATTAGTCACGTATTGTAGCTACACTCAGCAGAAAATAACAGTGTGGTACCTCTTGTACAGGAAACTGTGAGCAATTCATGATCCTGAGTCAGAAACAGCCTCCCAGCCTGCCTCAAAGCACTGCCCCAGGCCCATGACCAAACCCAAGAAGCAATGGATGCCATCGATCCCTTTGGTGGTTTGGCTGGGATAGCTGACTGGGGACACGCCCATGCTTTGTGGCTTGAGGTAGCAGCATAGAGGTCATATGAAATGGACAGTAGCATAGGAAGGGGACCTCAGACTGCTCCTTTGGACGCCTATGGGTAAGGGGATGCCTGAGGGGCTCAAAATGTCAGAAGGGAAGCAGGAAGGTGGGCTGTCAGCTGCATCTGGTTCTCTCCCATACCAGCGTTTTGCTTGTGAACAGCGCTGAAGGAAGCCAGTAAGTATCAGCAGTGCTTCTGGAAACATCAAAAAGCAGAAGAAGGAGTGAGACTTCTGCATTTGCCCTTTGATGACAGTTGCTATGGAGAAGGCTGTCCACGTCCTGCCAGGGGCAGCTGTCCACCGCCCTCACTGGCAAGGGCTGCAGGAAGCCATCCCCTCCTCGTTTTTAGCACTCTCTTCCCACCACAGAAACCTGTCCCGCCTTCTCCCAGCTTTCCAGCTTTAAAATATAATCTTCCCTGCCTTTCTTCTAGCCTGAGGGGCTCTCAGGCAGCCAGGGACTGGGATTAAAAAAAGCCTCCCGCCCGCTCCACTTCGCACCGCCGCGCAGGGGCGCGACCACGAGATCGGACGTCAGCGAGGGTTTGTCGCGCCCGCCCTCTCCGCCGCTGCGCGCAGGGAGGGGCGGGTCAGCCATCTTGGGCTCGCCGGGCCGTGCGTGCGGGCGGGGAGGAGGAGCGCCCGCCTTGCGGAAGTGCCCTCGCCCCCTGAGCCGGAGCCGAGCGAAGCCGGAGCGCTCCCAGGGCTGCCCGCCGTCCCCAGCACCGTCGCTACCGAGGAGCATGGCAGGGCGGCTTCCGGCCTGTGTGGTGGACTGCGGCACGGGGTGAGCGCCGATGACAGCTCGGTGCCGGCGGGGAGGGGCCGCTGCCGCCGGAGATGGCGGCGGGGGGCGTGCGGCGGCACGGGCGGGCTGGGCCGGGCCAGGCGGGGGAGCAGCGCGCTGCCCTCTCCCCTCGCCCCATCCGCTGGCGTGAGGGGCGGCCCCGGCGTGCAGCCCGGGAGGCCGCGGGGGCTGTGCCCGCTGCCCGCGGCGCTGAGGGCGCGGTGCCGGGCGCTGAGGGCAACCCCGCTGGGGGCGGGCGGTGCTCCTGCGGAGCGCGGCACTCGGAGCTGCTGGCCGGCCGCGCTCTCGTGGCGGTGATTTTCTGGGTGTTCGGCTCATGTCATTTATTCTGTGTTACTTCTCTCAGTGGAAGGGAGAAAGGAAAAAAAAAAAAAAAAACCCCTCCCCCGCCAGTGAGCAAGCGCAGAGGAACTTCCTTAGTTTTGTCAAAGCCTCTTCCTGCTTTCAGGCTTTTATACCTTATAAGGCAGTTTTTAGTGTCAAACCTGAAGCAAATCCATTTTAGAAACTCTTCTTTTTCTTTAGCAGCGCGCCAAAAGGTGAAGAGGATGGGATGCTGGTGATGTGCTGCGTGAAGCACGGTCCTCTGGGGAGGGAGCCCCGGGGTTCGGCCCCTCCAGCCCTGCACCCAGTGCTGGGTGCCCTGCGGAGCTGCAGCCCAGCCTGGGTGCTGCCAGGGGTCACTGGGCCGCTCACAGCAGCGCTCAGGAAGTGAAAACCACACCGCAGCCGCTCTGTGCAATGCGGTTATACAGATAGAATGTTTCATTTGAGCCCTTCTGCATTGGGTTCTTTTTGGGAAGAGAAGTACCGGCGTATGGGCAGAGCTCTTCCTCTTTGGCTAGCACTGATGGTTCTGAAACTTGTCTTTCTGTTTTGTTTCTCATCCGTCTTCCTGCAAGTAATGGGGGAAGTTTCTGGGTGAATGCAGCCTAGGGATGGATGTTAACAGGACGCTTCAGAAAGGGCATGTTCATCTGAAATTGAAAGCACATCCTTGTCTTCCCTTCCAGAAAATTCATTTGGTTTAAGATATTAGTAAGTCTCTCTTGAAAGAAGAGCAGTTGTATATGTCTGTAATGTCTGCATGTTTAATGTTTGTGTGGAGAAGTCGTACCTGTAGTTAGAGCAAGAGCGAAACCCTTACATTTCGTGGGATAAACACAGCAGGAGTGAGTGCGTGTTGTTGCGTGTAGTGGAAACATCTAGGTGTAATATGATGGATCGGCCTCTTCTCCCAGGTAATGAGCAATAGAACGAGATGTATTGGCCTCAAGTTGTGCCAGTGGAGGTTCGGGTTGGATATTAGGAGAAGTTTCTTCTCTGAAAGAGTGGTAATGGAACTGGAGCAGGCTGCCCAGGGAAGTGATGGAGTCAAAAGCTGTGGAGATTTGACACTGAGGAATGTGGTTAGTGGGCATGGTGGGGGTGGGTTGAAAGTAGAGGCTGTAATTGCTGGAGTCAAGAGATTCACTCAGAGCTTCTAGTGATGCTAACCAGAAACAGCACACTGGAATTCAGCTGTGCAAGAAACCACACCATCTTCTTAATGTGAGAGGCATGCCAAGGGACCCGGGAGGTAAGAACAAATCTTCCCAGAGAAAGTCAGTAAGTGCACCATTAGTCAACCATGTTGTTCAGGGCACGCTCTAATGTTCTGTTATATGCTGCTGACCAAATCTCCCTACTGTACTATTTTATTTATTATGGTCTTCAGAGATCTCTCTGATGTGCTGTTTTACTGTCCGTCTGGGTTTCTTTGAAAATGGCACAAACAGTTCTGCTCTCCTGACTTCTGTTTCTGATGCATTTCATGGTGCGAGGTTCCTCTTTCTTGAAGTTCTGTTCCACAAAATTGTGGAGGGAGACTTTTAATTTTGGAAAATGACAGAGAATTTGGCATGTTAGAGTTCACTGATTTCAGTAGATAAAGGTGTGAAGTGGTGAATTAACAAAATGAACGAAGGAGAAATCTAATGCCTGAGACAAAGGGGAAACAAGTGTGAAAAAGGATGTAGTGAAATAGTCATAGTAATGAAATGGGATGTGGTAGCATAATCGCACTGAGTTCTTCTTCCAGTGCAACCCTCCCTCCTCTTTACTTTTTATTTTTGTCTTCTGGTGCGCCCCTCCCTGCCCCATCTCATTTTGTGTGTCTAAGCAAGGTTGCTACGCGCAAACTATGTAAATGTGCTCTGTGCAGATCAGCTGAGGTCTCAGCCATGGCATTGTCTCTCTCTTTGATTTTGGTAGGTGAGGCAAGTTAGAGAGAGGCCCTGAAAACAAGGGGAGAGACTTTGTAAGTGTAACAAATACAGAAGGGTTGAAAGGAACTGTCTTGTTAAGAGCAGGCAAGATTTTGTGCCCAGATTTTCCAATAAGTACAGGATGTTTTGGAGAGCAAATGGGCAGATGTAGTGAAATATTAAGGGTGTCTTCCTGCATGTCATTCATGCATGTATGCGCAGGTTCAGTTGTGCAGTTTGTTGATGTGAGTGATGGGTGTGATTTCTTTTTTGCCAGCTAACGTTGAGGGGAAGGAAAAGGGTGAGAGAGGGTGCAGGTGGCTCACTTGTGCTTCTCAGCATCAGCCTCCACCTATGTTAAGAGCCCCTTTCAAAGCATAAGGGGAGCAAAGCATAGAGAGGGTTAGGGAGAGAGTGCCATACCTGTTGTCTGATGTCTTAACAGTTAGTCAAATGTTTTAGGGATGGTCCAGGTACATGTCATGCAGCTGGAGCTGGCAGATGGGTGAAGTCAGAGACATAGCAATTGGATTATGGGTGCAGCAATAATTCTTCCAGTGTTACATTTGTTGTTTGGAGAGGTGCATTCTTCGCAAGTTCCAGTGCATTCTTTGCTTGACCAAACCTGCTATCTAGAAAACAAGGTAATGAGTGCCTAGTAAGAGCAGGTAAATACCTGATTGCTGCCTGAAAAAACCTACTTATTTGAAGCTGCTTCTCCTTAATTACATAATGAGGTTACAGTGGTGGAAATGATGTATCAGAAGAGCTCAATTAGTTTAAAGGAGTTGTTAAAAACGGTCATTTCTTTCTATAATTAATAGAATTGTCTGGCTTAGTTTTAAGTATACTGCATCTGTAACACGGTGTTGTAGATGTTACTGTCAGGAAGCAGTTGTCTGTGTTAATGCTGAATGTGATTTAGCTTGGCTGCTGTGAACGCCTTTCTTTCCCTTCTCTCCCCAAAATGCAGGCACTGTCTCCTCAACAATGAGCTGTGAAGTAGCACCTGTGTTTCAGATGGCCAAAATTCCAGTTCTCAGTTTCATACACTGGTAGATTTTTATGATGTTTGCTAACTTGTAGATATGCTGTGAACTGTACTTCAAGTTTAGCGTGTGGAGGGATGAGGATTATGTACATTTTAAAATACAAAAAAGAAATAATATGGATTTATAACCATAAAGGTGTATGAACAACACATCAAAGAAAGGAAAAGCCTCTTAGGCTGGAGTCTAATACCGTGTATTTTTGTGTATTTGAATTGTTCTTGCTGTCTCTATGGGTGAGCACAGAACAGCCTGTAAATCGTGATTAAAAGCTCTTCCTACGCCACTTCAGAATTGAGCTCGATTAGGCTGACATCTAGATTTTAGCTGTCTTTCTGTAAGTGTTGTGAACTTATTTTTTTTCTTAGTATGAATTCGTGTAACGCTGAATTAGCTCATCTGGGTGGCAGCTAATTGCAAACATTCAAATTAATGGCTCTGCAGTTGCTCTGAAGTAAGTGGCTGTGTAACCTACCGCGGGTCCAAAATGAGAACTTAATTTTAGCAGTGAAAGCAGTTTGAAAGAAATGGTTTGTATTTTCTGTCCTAAACCTTCCATTTTCCACAGGCTTTGTGCCGTTCTAGCTCTCAGGTGGACCCATTACCAACCCATACTTGCGTGTTGGCAGTAACTTTTTTCTAACGTACCCCAGAATTTGTTTTGTAGGCATGGTTGTATATGTTAGTCCTCCGAGTAAATGAGCTTATGTGATGGTGTGGGAAAATTTTTTTGTAGTTGCTTTTTGGCGTCTCCTCTGACATGCCAAGCAGGTCGCTGCTTTACTTCCATTATACAGGCTACAGAAATGAGTGTACTGTTTTTTCTTCCTTTTCTTTCCTGCACGCTAGAGGAGAACTGAAGGTTTCAGAGCTGGTTTGAGGAAGCCGTGCTGTGCTGTTCACTCAGGGGGTACTTGAGTCCCTCGAAGCCAGCTGAGAGCCTGGAAGATGGAGGCTGCTGGGCATTTCCAAGTTGTCTTGAAGCTACCAACTTTCCTGGGGAGATGATCATCTTCCTGAGAGTTTCCTGGGGAGCTCCTGTAACCAGTTTTCCTACACATGAAGGAAGGCTGATCTGCAGTGTATGATACTTCAGAGAAGCTGGAGCTGTGTCTTTGTTGTGAGTTCACTGCGGGTGCGTGTGGCAGAGCAGTTACTTCTCTGGTTAATCTTCATGCAGCACCTGCGTGCCCTCATACTCTTAAGTAGAGCAAAGTTTTTATTGGTTGAGTGCTTTCTAAAGGGAAAAATTATGACAAGACAGTGCTGTTCTATTTCTCTTTTTGGTTTTGACCTGGTAGCGTCAGTGTGTGAGATCCATGAAAATCTGATAATCTTCAATGGGCAGCAAATATACATGAGATGAGAAATCCAGTGCTATAAAACAAAGGTAAAGGGAAGGAATAGCCTAAATTTTGTTTGATCTACAGCTTTAGATATTTAACATCTTAGATGCCTTAGACATAAATTTCTTTATCTTGTGTCAGGCATTGGAAGGACTTTTCTTTCCAAACATTAAAACGCGGGCTATTTCTACAGATTTTCAAATCCTGACTGCTATTTTATGAATTATTTCAGTGCTATGATATCCTAACAGTTAATATTTTCATTAGATGTCTTGTTCTGACCTTTCAGGGGTTCCAGTGTTCATGAAAACATTCTCTTTTGGGATGAATTTTCTCTATTTTGTGTCATCCCAGAAGTCATTTTTCAGAACGGAAAGCATGAACAAAGTCATTCCTTAATGGAATATGGAAAAATGTTCTTCCAGGATTTTAAGAACATCTTTTGCTTGCCAGTGAATGAGTGGTCAGGGAGGGAGGAGGAAATGTTTCATCCTTAGTACGAAAAAAGGTGTTGTGCTAGATTGAATGTTATGGTTTAAAAAAAACCAACTGTTTTAAATAATTGCAAATGGGTTCAGTGGACCCATGACTGACCCCTGGTGTCTCTTAAATTAGTATATCACCATCCATGTTATGCTATAAACGCACAGAACGTACAATATAGCCAGGAATTGGGTTTGAAATGTATATTCTTTACCTCCACACTGTCTCCTTTATATTCTTTTTTTTTACTCTATATAGGAATTCCATTACAGTGAATCAGTTTACATCTTATTTGAACGCATGTCAGAGGCCATCTAAGATTTGCAGTGCCCTTCTGTCTTTCGGATGGTGCTTTTCTTCCCACTTAAGCTTGGTATTTAAAAATTAAAAAAAAAAAAAAAAGACAAGGGGTGGGATGAAGGGAAGCAATTCTGAGTGGAGGGCAAAACCACTTCGCATCCATGGGCTGAATTTAATGATAAATGAGCCCCTTGATGTGCAGCGCAGCTCCTAGCTGTGTGTGGGGGAAGCTTGCACAATAAGTGAGACTGGAGCATGGCCCTGGTGCTGATGACAGGTCTGAGGGCGGGGGTGGGTGGCACAGGGCAGGAGCTCTCCTTGTTGCTTGCTCGTTGGTTATTACCTTGGCTGAACGCTTTGCCCAGAAAGCATGCTGGCTGTGGGAATGTGATGCGTGTTTGAGCATCTGAATTGCTGAAAACTCAGTTTCAATGAACTCAGAAATACTGTACTAGCTCCTGAGTAGTAATCCAACTTCTGTATTATTGTATAGGCATGTACAAGAAAATGTGCAGTTGCTCTTTTAGTTTATGCAACTGACAATTTCAGCGGGATGAAACAAAATGTTGAAAGATCATTGCAGACTTTCTTTAGGAAACGTAAAAAGACTTGGATTTCAGACAGTTTTTTATACTTTAATCTTGGACATTCTTCATTTAAAGACTTGAATGAAAAAAAACAATCCAAAGGCAAACTAAATAAAATCGTAATCGCTAATGAAATTTTAGTTCTTTGGTTTTGCTCAGATAAAGGAAATCTTTGTGGAAGTCACTGAACTAAAACAAATATATGTAGGTGTACAGATCTAATGGATATCACTGAGTAGACCCTTACAAAAAATGCTTTGAATGCAAACCTGTAAGTCACCGTGTCAGAGTTGTTTTAACCATAAGAATGAAGTTTCTCTCATTCCCAGGTGTTCTGTTGATATATTTCCTTAACTTCTTTTAAAGAAGTTGGTTTCTAGGGAGGATTATATCCAATATGAAAAGTCATTATTTCATCCACCGACATTCTGTAGGGTAGGATTCGTTTCTCATCTTGTTCTGAGCACGAGGTTGCATTTTTAAGCCTAGACATAGAAAAACTCCAGGTAAACTTAGATTTCTTCTTTTTTCTCCTCTTCTCAGGGCTTCTTTTTCTCTCTGTACTATTCTTGTGGTCGCTGCAAGTGGCTGCAGCTGTGTGCCGGCTGTGTTTGGCACGGCCGCCTGCAGCCGGGAGGTTGTCTGCTAATGCTCCATTCCAGTTGTATCCCGCTACCAATGAATGAATCCAAATGTTAATAATTTAGTCAATGCAGCGTCTCATCAATCTTTTCAATAGGCACTTTTTTTTGTCATGACTTGCTGTAGGTTTCCTCGTGCTGTTTATCATCTGCAAGAACTTTCACAGTCTGACTGCTTGCATGTTTGCCGACTTGAGAATGCGTGTGATCTCACTAAATGAGACCCGCTTCTTTTATTAAACCAAAGTTCAGTGATGTATTTTTGTCTGCAGCTTAGTAGGGCACATCTTTCTCCAAGACAGCTGTTTCTAATTCGAAGCCATTTCTTATTAAAAGTGTGGTGTAACGTGATCCATATGCACACGGGTATTTTAATGCACTGTATTCTTGATATCAAACACCTGGCTACCTGCTGGAGTGGTGGGCAGTGTTCTGGGCCCAGAGAGTCTCACAGGGTTCACCGTGGGCTCCTCAGCTCCTCTCTGTGACTCGTTGGCCTGCTGGGTTTTGGCTTAATGCTGCTGAGGTTTTGCTGGTGTGATTGGGTGACAGCAGAATACCTATTGATTCAGGGCTGGAGCTTTCAAAGTAGCAAGTACAAATGATCATCTCTCTCTTTCAATCCGAGGTAACTAGGGTTTTAGCCACTGCATTGTGTTTGTTTGGAAAAACATCGCAATTGCTCTGGTTTTCGTAAGCAGTGGCTCCTGCATCGTGGCTTCAAGGTTTTGCCTATTCTGTTTGCACAGGCCTGCTGCTGGGAGGTGCTGGTGATAAGTGTCTTCAGGCACCAAGATTTGTGTACTTGGAAATTGTGTTTTGATTGAACCGATCCTTCTTGTTTCAGCTGTTGAAAATTATATATAGCTGATCTGTTTTGTTTTTTTTTTTTAATGTCTGCAGTGTTTGGCTTATTTTGAGCAAATGATGCAGAAAACTGCCAAGTCAATCTCCTCCTCGTAATAAATTTACAGCACAAGCGATTAGCTGTGATGACTTCTAAACTTGGGGTATTGTTTCTGCATTATTTGGACACTTCACATGGAGTAGTCAGGCTGTTGAAAGTGCTCAGAGAGATTACATACAAATTAAAAACAAATTTACTAAAAAAAACCACCCCAGCAATATCAGTTAGCGCTGTGTGGGTGTGGTGTAACACGGAGGCACTGTTAAGATGCTTGTTAAAATGATTTAGTAGAAAGGTCTCAGAGGAAGCAGTAAGAAAAAAAGAGAGCATTCTGCTTTTGCCAACACAAACCGCTTTCATTATACAAAGATAATATCCAAGGCCTTTTGCTTCTCTCACTTTGAAGAAAATGCATTCAAAGCAAAGCTGACGCTTTTCTGCACTAAAGGACGTGTTAATGTTAAATATCCGAATTGGATAGTACAAATATAGGTAAAATTCACTGGGACTACACACTGAGCTGTTACCATCAGTGCTCAACCCGCAATCTGTCGGTCTTAGGTGTTTCAGTACGGGGTGGTTTTCAGGTATGCATTTCGTGACTCAGTCGTAACGTGGAGTTCTTGGGGATAAATGCATCTTGCTGTTTACATGAGGAGAGGAGAACTTCTGCAGTCGAGTTCTCCGTGTGGTTGGTGGGTTTTTATTTGAATTACTGATGCAAGTAAACACGGAATGAATTTGAAGATGGGTTCTCTTCTGTTCCACCCAAATGTTAGTAAAGCTGGGAGCAGTACAGCATGGTAGCCCTGTCACCTCTCTAGACTGCTGCTAATAGGATTTTCCAGGTGACAGTTTTAAAATGCATCTTGCTCTGAATATTCTGTAGTACTTGCTGCTGCTGCTGCTGCCTTTGTGCTCCTCTTGTGCACCCTGAGGATTCTGTTCTGTCTGCTTGTGGCTGTGACTTTGTGTGTTTTATGTAGCTCTTCAAGCTACATTTCACAAGTAGGGCACCGGTATCTTTACTTTGAGTTGTAGATGTAGCTGCTAATAAAAAGCAGAACAGTGTTTTTTGTCAAAGATGACTTACACAGGTGTGCTAAGAGACGTTAACCTTTATTTCTCTGTTTTGTCATTTTTGGGGCACTCTGGTGTAGTGGAAATATCCCTCTTTACCACCCCGTGGTGTCTTATCTACACCTTAACAGGATGTAAGAATGTAAGAGCATTTCTAATCTTGTGTTCTTCCATTTGTACAGCTAATTCTTCAGCTTTCACTATTGATTCCTTAAAACATTTCTGACCAGCGGATGTTTTAAAACTTGATCTAAGCAGTTGCTGTTAAAAATGTGAAGCAGCAATATGTGAAAGATGATCCATATTCACTAAAGATATAAAGTGGTATGAAGGGCATGACTCATTCCAAAGACTTTTGCTATCTTGTGTTTTACCAAGGACACTTGAAGAGAGATAGTAAACTAATTTATTAATGCAAGTTCCATTTTCCTAATATAATCACTTCCTTCGGGGACTGCTGATGATCTGCTGCTGCTTAAGCAATTTGCACCTGGTGCTGGAGCTTTTTAAAGGGCCAGGATGGCTTTCCTCTGCTTCACCATCTATTTCCTGTCATTTCTCTCCATGGGGGCTCAGGAGATAATTGCTTCCCAGGTTTTTCAGTCTCATCTGGATTTCAAGGAGGATGAAAGAAGAAGAGCAGCAAATAAAACTGCAAAGGCTCGTTCAGGCTTTTCGGTCAGGCAGGGCGTTGTGTATAAAAGCTAAGGGTTCATCCTTGTTGGAGAAGTTTTTCACTTTTTAAAGTCAGCTTTTTATCAAAAGACATGAGACAGCTGAGAACTTACAAATCGTGACAATGTACCAGTTAAAACAGGAAAAGATATTCAGTTGTTTTTGCTGAAATTGTTACCCTTGTTTTTTTTTTCATGTTGTGCAGCATTCTTTCTTCAGCAGAGTGGGACCCCGCATGTTTCTAGCAGTTACCCAGGTGGCAGCAGCTCCCTGGGTTGCATGGACAGGCGTGCTGGAAGGAGCTGGAGACTGACAGGCAGAATCCCTTTCCTTTTTGGTAAAACCTTGGCACTTTGGCCATGTGATTTATTTCATTCCCTTTTGAAAATGCAGAGCGTGCATGTGTCCTTTAGAATCGCCTCATCTTCTGAATTTTCTGTAGTGCTTTTTCAACCTGCTCATTTAATTACAATTTTCCTAGAGTTGGGGTAACTTGCCAGCAGTTAGTTTTGCTGCTACTTACCCACCTGCAACAAAGAATTTACACACTTCAGGAAACTAAAGTGGCATTTGTCCTGTCTCGCATGCTTTCTCACTCTGGCCTGCCATGAAACTATGAAATCACACTCTTTCTTGTTTTTATCTTGAGCCATTCATAATGTCATTTACTTAATAGTGCTAATATACAATGTAGAGACAAGTAATGCCTGAAACTTCATATATGAAAATATTAAAGTAGTGTTTTGTGCACTTATTCTTCTGTAACGTTAGTTATGCAGCAAAGTGCGTCGAGCTATGACAGAGCAGATCTTTTAAGGCAAACTTTGTTTTAGCAGGCAGGTTCATGTGCAGATATTAAACTGGTCTGTGCTGGTGTTCAAGTAGCATATATGGAGAGCATATTATATTATATTGAGCATCTGGCTTCAAACTGGAGGAAAATAGTTCAGTTTAATCCCAGTCCTGAAAGTCATGAAATTCATTATCTATATTGAGTTTCAAATATTATGAGGTGGGGGTGGCTTCTTTTAAAACACCCAGCATGTTTCTTTTAGGTGGCTGGGATGTGGTCCTGTGCACTGGGTAACATGTAGCAATCGTTGCTACTCCCATTGGCACAGTATCATTTGCAAAATTCACATAGGTTGCATCTTGCCAAATTAGGGTATCTCTGAAGTATCTTTATCTGTACCATCCTGGAATAAAATAATTAAGCATCCTTTAGAGTAGGGATCAGAGCTCTGACCGTACCTCCTCTCTGCCTGCACTTGGCTATCTCTGTCTTGGTACAGAGCTGTCTGCAAAATCAGTAGGATATGGCTTGTTTTGGGCTGCCCTGCTTCATGTACTTCTCAGAGTACAGAACAGATACGTTACCTCCAGTTCCTCAGCCTTTTGTTACAACTGCAGTTGTGCTAGAATTAGGGTGTGTAATTTGGGTGGATGTATGCAGAATGACGTTTGTTGCGGGCAGGAAAGAAATGGAGAAAAGGCACGTGGTCATGGCTTGTGGCTTGCAGACAGAGGCTTTTTAATGACATTCTTACTTAAGTTTTTGCTGTAAGTGCTGTTTCCTTTCAACTTTAAAGCTGCATGACTGATAGGTAAGTAACATTCAAGTGAACTTTCCACTGACACGTCATATCATAGCCTTAGAAATATCCATTCTAGGTGAGAGAGCAGGAATGAGAGAGATCGCATTGGTGCAGTGATGAGCTTTGTGAAGAGCCTTGTGTCTGCCCCTTCTGCAATCTCATGCAGATCGGCACAGAAACTGCTTCTGAATTCCAGGGTGTGAGTCTGAGGTTGGTGGCACTGTGGGGATGCTCCTGCGCTGATGGTTGAGATGCAGATTAGCAAAGTGCGGAGGAACCTTCATTAGCTTCCCCTTTTTGTGGGGTGAATATCACACACACACACACACACACACACACACACACACGCACACACGAATGTGTTCTGTAGGGCTACAGGTAGCTGAAGGTAGAGAAATGCTCAGAAAGGAAACATCTGCATGGTGGAGGTTGGATGCAGGTTTTCACCTTGGGGATTTTGGTAATCAGTTGTGCTACAGACTTTAATAGAAACCTGAATGGCTAACTTGTGTTCTGTATGAGTGGAAGGTGCTCCTGTTGCCTTGTGGGCACATGCAGCAACAAGCAAAGCTGTGACTTGCTGGGGAAACGTGATCCACTGTTGGTACTGCCTTATCAATCCTAATATCAGCATTTCTTCAGTGTAGGACAGGGTGTGCCTTGCTCCCCTGTGAATCATCCATTACTCAGACACACGTTGCTGTGTGTGAACTGCTTTGTGGAAGTCATATATTGTAAAATCTGGCTTGCCCAAAGTACCACTTCTTTTTCTGTGTGATTTAAAAACAGTTTACTTCAAATGGGAATGGTAGAATAGATCAGATCGATCTGAGCAGTACTCCTTTTTGCAAAGGTAAGTTAAGGAACGGTTTTATTAGACTATACATTGGGAAAGCTGAAGATTTATATTCACTTCTAAAGTTTATTTTTAACCCCATTGAAACTTCAGCATGTATGGACATGGTTATACGATGGTGAAGCTCGTTGTTCACTTGGTGTGCTACCCCTGACCCTGGCAGCCCTGGCACTGCATGGAGCCCAGTGGCACCAGGCACTGCAGACAGGGGAAGGCCTCAAGAGGCAGAGGGGGAGGTCAGGCCAGGTTACTGCCCTGACCTGTGGGTAGGTGATGGTGACGTCCTGCTGTAGAGAATAGCCTGGCAAGGAAGCTGTGATGTACTGGAAATGTGAACCATTGCACTGGGAGCTGGACTGGAGAGCTGCTGCTCTAACGCTTTATTATTCAGGCACCAGAATCCATGTGGTTTTCTTCTTTGTGTTTTTTCTCCTTATTTGGAAGTCTAAAAATGGGAAACTTTTTTCCATGTGTCAGAAGACTTTTTTTTTTTTTTTCTGCTGAGTAGGCCATAGTATTTTTAGATGTGCTGATTTTATGTCTGAATACAGTCTTTTTATTTCAAATGCAGCTTGACTGTTTTCGGCTTGCTGGATGCGTGTACGCTGGGTGATTTCCAACACCGCAAGCAACCAAACAGTGTGTTACCTGCAACAGATCAGCTTTTCTTTGCCTTGAAATACGGAATTTAACAGCCCAACAGTGAATTTTTTTTATTTTTTTTTGCTTGTGAAGGCACTTCTGGTTTAGTGGGAGGTGTTTGTAGCCTTCAGGGTCCAAAGTTCCTCTGTAGGGTTAGCTGTAAAGTCCTGCGTGCCGCAGTTCCTGGTTTGCATGGCAAGGTGGTGGGAGTGAGTCAATATTTGCTGGCCTTCATTTTCTCTCAGAACTGAAAGCTTTATTCTGCACTGACTGGTTACAGAAGCATCAAACTGTGCAATTCTTTCTTGAGATTTCCGTTAGGGTGTCTAAGAAAAATTGCAAAAATGGTTTTCATATAACTTGAGCCTGCAAAATGCGAGGTGCCTGTCCCAAGTTCAGGCACGTACATACAATACATAATGCTGATCTGCATGAAGTGTGCGTTTCTTCTTGGTGTTTAATTTACTTCCTCTTCCATTAAGTATTTTACTTTGCCTTTTCTTGTCCAGTAAGAGTTACTGTTGGTCAATACGACACCAGACTTTTTGTGCAGGAGTTAGATTCAGTGATCCTTATGGGTCCCTTCTAGCTTGGAATATTCTATGATTCCCACCTGTTAGTGGGTTATGGAGAAGATGGGTTTTATAGCTTTTAAAATGTTTATCTTGCAAAGCACTTCTCATTTTAGATGAGATCCTATATAAGCACCTGATCCTTTCTTTAGAATAGCACTTCTGGCCCTGCTCTGAGGGACACAGTCACTGTTGGCAGGAGAAATTGTGTAGGTGTTTGGGAACACGTGAACAGCTGTGAACGCTCCTCTAGCTTGGAAAAGCCCAACCTGTTACTGTAGCTGTTGCCTAGCATTTTGCTGTATTGTTGACATAGATTTATGGGTTATTAAAGTTACTACTGCCATACTGTTACTACTGTGTTGCTTGAGATCTGCCAACTTTGTATTTCATTGCTGAGAACTGTAGAGGTGCTGCTCCAGTGCTCCTTGCTTTTGCTGATGGTGTTGATGCAGTTGGTGCAGCTTCCCATCAGTATAAAGAAACTGCAGGCTCCGTTCGGTCTGCGTTGAACTTCTATGCAGGCTATCACTGAAATTCAGTGTGTGTTTTGCTTTACACATTTGAGAATCTGCTTGTGTTGCTCCGGTCTTTTGTAACGCTTCCAGCAGCTGGATGGGTTTGGTACAGTGAATTTTGTAATCCTTTTTTTAATTGGTAATCTTGTCAGTTTTCATGTTCTATTGTAATAATGGCTATATATATATCCAGAATGCATTCTGGAAATGCAGTGGGTAGAGGTCTGTAGTTCTCCTCTTGCTCTCTTTAGTCTCATGCAGCACACTAGGAATATTTTCCATTTATTAAATGGAATTTCTCTTGCTACTGCTGCCTCTGACATCTGTTAGCACCTATGAGGCACGTTGTGGGTGAGCGCTGTCAGTCCTGCACCACTCCTGGCTGGCGGCCCATGGGCAAGGGGAATTTTTCCCCTCTAGTCGGCAGCTGCAACAGTACTTCTACAGCTCGTGTTAATTGTATGGAAATGTGCTATGGAGCTGCTGATGGCTGAGCAGGGAGGAACAATCGCTTTAGTATTTAGTTTTGCTCCTAAGCATTGATGAACTCAGTGATATACTTGGTGTTTAGTAGTGCAATTCCACTTGAGTAGAACTTGGCAATATTCTGAAGTAGGAAGCACTGCTTTACCTCTCAAAGAGGTTTTCAATGAACACACCTCTCTTTCCGCATCAAAAAGATCAAATCTCCCTTTTCTTTAAAAAAAATAAAAAAGTGATCTTTATTTGTGGTATTAAATATTATAACCTTAGCTTTTCTTGCCTTATCAGGTATACGAAGCTCGGATATGCCGGTAACACTGAGCCACAGTTCATTATTCCTTCCTGTAAGTATTTGTTACTTGTATTTGAAAACTGAAATGACTCTTAACGGTTTACAATGATTTCTTAGCAATTTTTACAATGGCACCTGCTGTACAAAAGAGCAGTTAGAAACGAGCAAATTGTCATCACTCCCAGGTCTTTTCAGACCTGTTGCTTTTTGTAACCGATTCTCAGTTTAGGAAGATACATTCAATAAAATAGCATACTAATATGATTTCAGTCTCTAAGAAGTTGACTTCAAATGTGAAACAGTAGCATGGCTGTATTTGTTTGTTAGCAGGTTCTTCCCCTGCAGATAGATCAGAAAACACTATAGGTGATCATAACTAGGGAAAGAATAATAATAAAAAACGGAGTGTTTTAATCCCTAGCATTTTAGCTGTTACGCTTTCTAGGTATATCTCAGTATCACAGCTGTGCTGCTTGATTTATTATGTTTTGCAAGTGTGAAAGTAAGTTTTCTTATTCTATGTAAAACTGCTTATTTACTCTGTATCTTCTGAAGTGCTTCTGCCACTCCAAGGGATGAGGCTCCAGTCTGGAGTAGGGCTCAATCAGTTTTCTTTAGAAATGCTTCACCTTTTGACCTTCTACACCACTTGGCACTTTGTCATTGTTCATCTCTGCCAAAATACTCAAGTATTACATCCTGATAAAAAGACACAGTACACCCAATTTTCTTTGTAACTACAACAGGAAAGGAGCTGGAAGTAACAACACTTAAGCACAATCAGTGCAGAAAAGAACTTCTGGTAGCTCAGGCTCTCTGGGTGGGTACAAAACGTGCTTCGAAAAGTGATTTTCACAGAAAGATTTTATGAACTCAATGCATTCTTCTGTTTTTATGCATGAGAGAATCCTTTCCATGTCTTCTCTATTGGCTTCTAATCTGTAGTTCTGTATTCATTGGTTTTTCCAAGTATCATATCGTTTATTCTATGGCTTATACGATTGACAGTTTGATCTTTCACACAAAAACTTAGTTTTAACATTAGATTTACTGAGCCATATGAAAAACAGCTTTGATTACTCATGATACTTCATAACCAATTTTAATATAGAAAAATCATTAATTTCAGCCAGTTATGGTTTGCATGCTTTTTTTCCTGCATATTCAGGTTGGTTCATTTAAATTGAAGATTATTTTCTTCTTGTACAAATTTATACAAAAGGGATCTTTTTAAAATAGAGGAGAAAGGGTGGGGGGTGGGGAAATTAGATTTTGGATAGTTTTTAATATAAGTCTATATAAAAAATACAAAAAAAAAGAAGCACTTCAGACTAAATGTTCCTACAGCTGAAATGATCCTTGCCTACAGTTCTGAGTTTACATTACAGTTTTGAGTTTACATTAATCCTCTGCCTCATATGAAGTAGATTAGCACAGGTGTAATCCACATTAGAGAAATTGAAAATAGAGCATAACAGCAGTTAACTTCAAATGTTCCAGAATGCTGGATCTTCTCAAGGTGCTTTGATGTTGCAATGTTTTCTTAACATTATCCGCAGTTAAGATGTGTTCTGGTTTCTTCTTTGATTTCCAGGAATGGTCATGTGGTCATTTTGTTTTATCAGGTTTTTGCTTTTCCTTTTAAAAACTGCTTGCTGTGGAACCAGTCAGAGCAGCATTCCTTCTCCCTTGCTCACTTGCTGCTTATCTTATTTGCTTCTGGTCTTAACGAAGTTTTATCTCACTCTTTCATATTGTGGTCTTGGCTTAATTCTGAATATGCTTCTGTAGAGATGACAAACGCTTGCATGAAAAGTGAAGTAAGTGAGAATACAGTGGGTCAATTCTTTGAAGAAACTTGTTCACTGTTTTCATTGCTGTCTGCTTTTAAGATCTAGCAGATCATTTGTCTTGCTTGATTTTTCTTTCGCTTGATCCCGTTAACCTGTGTTAAAATAATCAACTTATTTCTATAAGCCAGGAGTTCTTTAAATCTATTATCAGTTGGAAATTATCTATGATAATTGATGTGTTAGATGACCTTTTCTTTATATTTAAAAGAGGAAAAAAATGGTTATTTTTTTCCTGAAAGTTCATATTATTGTGCTAAGCCAACCAAAGCCAAAGGCCCTGTGGTACTGTTGGAGTGCTGCCTACCTTCCACACTGTTAAAGCAAGATTTATGTTCCTGTTTGTGTTTTCACACTGTAGTTCTCGATTCTGGTTATTTACTTCTTCTCACTTCTGACTTTCACAACCAGCTCTGACCAGCTGTGCATTGAGAGCTCTCAGACTGTAGCAGGGTGAAGCCCGTGGGATATGAAAGCTTTTAGAAAGCCGTGGCAAGTGCTGATGACTTGAAACTACATGAAGATAACATACATCTGGACAGCGAAGCTGTCCCCAAGTCTGCAAGCCCTGAAAAATATTTGGCAAGATGCTGTTTTTGCTTGCAGCAAACGCTGGCCTTGCAACATCTCCTTCTGCACAACTTCAGCTTCTTCTTCTTACCTACCCCTCTGCTTTTTGACTCCAGCCCTCTTGCTTCCTCTCTCCTCTCGTGTAAGCTGCTACAGAAGCTGTGGTACGATGCAGTTTTTCCCCTGAAGAGCTCAAAGTAATGCTTTTTGGTATATTTGTTCAGTTTTCTGCAGCACTTCAGTTTCACTGGCTGTGCAGCTCTTCTATTGCTGCACAGAAGGGAGGAAAGGGGAGAAGAACGGGGCCTCCCAGTGCACGTGGGTGCATTAACCTCCCATGCTACACATTTCCAAATCCTGTAGCTGTGTGACCCCAGGCTCTGTGAGCTTGGCTTGGTTCTGATCAAACTGCACTTCTTAGGTGAAGGTGAGGATTGAAATAATTCTGTCTTTGAAGGAGTTTTCAGATGACAACTTTTAAGTAATAGGGGCTGATATTAATATTTGGTTCCTACTTCTGCAAATTTCCCCCTTGTGTAGAGGTCAGCATTTTAAGAGTTGGAAAAAGTGCAGCAGATTTTGCTGGCACTGTGACCCCAGTATTCTGGGACCAGATGCAAAAGAGGAGGGAAAGGAACATCTGTGTTCCTGTGGTATCTCATCACTGATCCATCTTCCCTGGGTCTCGTGTTTAGCCTTTGCAGTACTTCTCTAAGTTTATTTTCTTTATTTGTAATGAGTAATTATCCTGGAAGGAATAAATTACCAAGATGCTGTCTCTTAACTTTTGCCAATTATTCCTTGAAGTGAAAGAGATTTATAGTACTAAATGAAATTTTCCATCCTGTTCTTAATGATAAAATAGGAGCAGGGTTAAAAGGAATAAATTAAACAGACTTGGATAAGTCTATCTAAAGATGCATGATGTAACCATACAAATTCCTGTTCTTTACAAAGTATTCCTTTTCTTTTTTCCAACTTTGTTGTTTTTCTGCATGTGTTACGTCCTTTCCTGTTTCTTCCTTCCTGTTGTCTTATGCATGTTTTTTTAAGTTGCTTTTCAGTCCTTTTTGTGAGTGCTGTACCTCATCTTGATAACGTGTCCACAGATCAAATTGGTGGAAGTGAATATTTATATGGCAGTAATGTGTTTTTTTCTTGCTCTTGTCTTTCTTGCTTTTCTTGCTCTTTGTGTAAACCCTACCGCTGCCTTTCCTTTCTTTTAGCTGTTAGTAGCTGGGGATGCAGAAAATCAGTCCATTTGTTGAAGAAAATGAAATCTTCAGGGATAACTTCAGTGATTCTTTTTCTATTTTTGTCTCTCCGGTTGCCTCTTGAGTACCTGACAAATCAGTTTTTAGGTCTGTGTTGTGTTACTTTATAAATCTTAATGATGTCTACCTATGGTTAGAATTCAAATTATTGATGTATCAGCTTTTCTGTGCTTATGCCTGAACCAAAGGGTGAATAGAATTGCAATATTTTTCTATTTCACAATCTTAAGGTTCCTTTTTTCTTTTTCGTCAGTGGTGGATGCATAATCTAAAATATTGTTTGTTTTCTTACTTGAAGGTATTGCTATCAAAGAATCAGCAAAAGTGGTTGATCAAGCACAAAGAAGGGTTTTGAAAGGTGTTGATGATTTAGACTTCTTTATTGGAGATGAAGCAATAGAAAAACCAACTTATGCAACCAAGGTACTGAGAGGCATTTAAGTTTTCCAATATTCTTAGAAATCATGAGGCATACAGTAAAAAACTTATGAATATTTTTTGGAGAGTAATCTTATTTTCTTATAAACTCTTGTAATGATTTGATATTAAATCAGTTTTACTGACCTGCAAGGGTCTGTGGGAATTGGGGAGGAGGGACCCAATATATTTCATAACAACGTATTTCTTTTGAAGTGAGGGGTGGCTGAGAGAGTGTTAAGTGAAGACTGATTCTTTCGTGTTCCTTGAGATGTTCTATCAGCCACATCAGAATCAGGATACTGGCCTAAGGGGATCCTAAGGTTTATCCTCATACCACTACTCCTAGTACCACCATTCTGTTGTACTGAGAAATACTTAACATATTGTTTTTTGAAGACCAGAATTTCAAATAGATGTCAGGTTGGGATGGGGACAACCTAATGCAAGGGTTTTAGATGTAGATAGTATACCTCTAATGCAATTAAAAACATTGTTTTTCAAGTTTGTTTCCAGTTACATTTTGGTATTGTTCTCTAACAGTGGCCCATCCGCCATGGTATAGTTGAAGACTGGGACCTGATGGAAAGGTTTATGGAGCAAGTAATCTTTAAGTATTTAAGGGCAGAACCTGAGGACCATTATTTTCTTTTGGTAGGTAAAATTATGTCATGCCTATGAAATAGTATATGACAAGAATTTTGTGCTGATTTATGGAGTAGTTCTTAAGTATGAATGTGCTTGTCTTGAAAAATAAAGAAAATATAAATTATGTGAAACTTTCCTGGCTTGGCTTATTGCAGTCACATTTCTTTAACTCTCTGAAAGTGCTAAAAGCCAGTGAGTGTCAACTGCAAGCTTTTTTTCCCTCCTTTATTTTCACCCCATCACACCTCTGCCCCCTCCCTCTTTTATTATTTATCTAGTGAACTCAGCAATGGTGCTTAGACTTGAGTACCTCTATGTTTTGACTTCATGTAATTGCAAGAATTTTGTTTTAATAGTACTGCCACCTGGATAGTGTATCTAGAGTGAAATTTTGTCCCCTTTCTTTATGATATTCATGAGGATTGATTGTGATACACAGGCATATCAGATTTGAATTGAGGTCAGATGTTCTGAAGCCTCTACTCTTCCTTAGCATTTCATTTAAAGCCGTTGAAATAACAGTATTTTTAAGCGTGAATTTTATAGCACAAGTTTGGAATTGAGTGCATTGGTTGTTCTTGTTTAAGAAAATCTAATACAGCTGCACCCTTGAAGCAGATGTAATTAGATCGAGTTGCTCAGAGCTGTTCATTCAAGCTTTGAGTATCTCCAAGGGTTGAGGTGCCATAACGTGTGGGCTGTTCTCCCACTACTTGACCAACCCTCACAATGCCTTTTTTCCCTCCTGGTAAGTAAGTAGAATTTCCCATGTTGCTGTTGGTCTCCGTGACCTCTTGTTGTACCACCTTTTTGAAGGTCCTGTCTTTACCCTTACATGGTTGACACAACAAAAGACAGATGCTTTTTTTCAAATACTCTGTGGTACTATTCAAAATGCTCTTTTAGAGGAGAGGGTTGATAGTATGCATGGTACTCTTAAGAAGTGTATAGTATATTATAGCATTGTGTGCTGTTGTTAGCTGCTCTGTTAAGCACGTTTCTGCAGCTGGTGATAGAAACTTTCATTTTATAATCATCACCTCTTGAAGAAAAATAGCTTTTTTCTTCAGTGAATTCCTGTTTTTCTTCAATTTCTGTTCTCTGTGTGCTAAAACGTAGCATTTGATGTGTTTAGGTTTATAAGTTCTTGATTCTTTTGGAAAGCATGGGTTATAACAAGCTGACCAAGCCACAAATGGAAGCATTGATGTAAATTTTTAAACAGTAACTAATGTTTTTCATTTCTGCTTTTTCCGTTTGCATTCAAATCACTGTGCTTTTGTAGTGTGACTTGCATAAGTTCTGTTCGTGTCACGGGTGTTCCTGGATTTTCTTCATTACACCATTTGCATTTAATAACACCCTTTGCACTTGACTATTTTTACATGCCCTTCTTGAATGACTCACCTTTCAAAATTTAGCTCTAGGTGATTTTTGAGAGAAGTTTAAATATTTAATTTGCATGCAAGTAAAACATTTTTCCTTATTTCATAGACTGAACCTCCATTAAATACTCCAGAAAATAGAGAATATACTGCTGAAATCATGTTTGAATCTTTCAATGTTCCAGGACTGTATATCGCTGTTCAGGTAAGTGCAGAGCTATTTAAAGTCTTGAGTGATGCTTGGAGCATTCTTTTGTGTTTTTGGTCACCGTTTCCTCTGCTAGATGTTTATCTAGGTCTGTTACTCAGTTCTAGGTATAGAGTAAGGGCTCCAGACACAATGCAAACTCTTGCTGCACCTTGGACAAAACCCACCATGATTATAGTAGCAGGCTAAGTAGTGTGTCCCTCACAAAATGAAGTAGCAAGAAGGGTCTTTATTTTGAACATGCCTAAAAAGCATCAGAAGGCAAAAGCTACCCTTCTGCAGTCTTTTTTGTTGTTGTTGTTTGAAAGCTATTGCATATACACATTACAAAATCAGTTTTCCATGCTGAAAGTTACCACAAGAGAATTTCAAACACTTTTCATTAGCAACTGTTAAGAAGTTTCTGTCAACAGGGGAAAAAATTGAAAGCAAACTAATGGAACTTGTTTTGTAAACAAGATTTCAGACAAAGGTTTTTCCTGTTGGAACACATGCTAAAATACTTCAGGCTGTCATAAGGAAGCACTTACTTTGTTCCAGTGGATTTTAGATTTGAAAGAGTAACGTAATTCTGGGTGATATTTGTTCATAACTTGCAGAATAGCCAAGAATCACACTTGAACTGGAAATTTGTAACTTGGAGATAAGGAGAAGAAAGTACTATTTAATGCAAAATAAAACATTTTTTAATACCTGGAATGCTCGTTAGCTGGAGCGTATCAGAAGGTGGTGTTGGAAGCAGTAGCGAAAGGTGACATCTACAATGCAGTGTTTTCACTAAGAATCATATTCTGTGTTCTCTTTTACAAGGCTGTCCTTGCCTTAGCTGCATCTTGGACGTCAAGACAAGTAGGAGAACGGACACTGACCGGCACAGTTATAGACAGTGGTGATGGTGTCACTCATGTCATTCCTGTGGTAAGTATACTTAAAAGCTATAGAAACAGCCTAACTGGAGAACAGTTTGTCCTTCAGCTTCTCTGAAGTTCTCATTTATACAGTTCTAATGTATAGCTGGGAATCATGAAAAATGTCAGATAACTTCCAGGGTTGTAGGTATGGGTTTTTTTCACTTGTTTGGTAGCGCAGGAACTCTTGAAAGAACTTTTCCACCCTGAATTTGTCAGAGCATGTTTTTTTTTTTTTTTTTTCCATTGATTGATCCTAAAAGATCACTGCAAGGCTGTGCTAAATGATCAGTGAAACTGCATTGCCTTAGCATATTTGCAGTCTCTTTAGCTCATAAGGGTGAACGTGTTCTTTACAGTAGGCAGACCAAAAAGTTTGGAAGCCACTGTTTAATTCTGTCAGCTCATAATAAAATGTTACATCTGCCCTTGAATATTTTCTATCATTTATACTTTTTCTCCCTCTGTGTCATTTCCTACCTGACTAAAAAAAAAGAAAGGCTAGTTAATGCTGAAGATCTGTTCCAATATATTGTTTCCAAAAGCAGAAATTGGTATGATTGTTTAACATTTATAGTTGCAGTTTCTTAACTTACAAACTTGTGTTCTTATGATAGGCATGTATTTCCTTTTACAAAAGTACTTATCAGAAATGCTATAGTTGGAGCATTCAGCAGTGTTCTTCTATTTTGAATGCCCATCTTTCATTGAGGAGGTAAATGTAAGTCGAGGCACCAGAAACGTTTTTTCTTAGAAAAAATGAAGTTAGATTGTATAGATTTTAGTCTGTAAAAATTATACAGCTTTATCATGCCTCAGTAACCTGAGGTGGTTTTTTCTTTGTTACACCAAAATAGAGCTTTGATTGTGATCAAAACTATGTTGTAATGTGGAAATTTCTTATAGATCTTGGTGGAATACAGTGGTGAAGTGTTTGTTCAGACTGCTCATCTGAGATGGCATATTTTTAACAAGGCTTACAAAACAATTGAGACTTCAAAGCTTGTTTGGCTGTTCTTTTTAATTGTACTCACAATAGTACAAATGCCTATTTAAAACAGTTGAACTTGTCATGTGTTGTGGAGTTTTTTGAATGCTTTTGGTTTCTGCATTTAGACTGGATATTTTCAATGTCCCAGTAGTGTCCTCTAGGATGAGTATGAATTGTAAGGGTAAACTGATGGATGAGTATGTGCCGGCCTGATGCTCTAAGCCTTCTCAGTTAATGTGCTCAAATGATGCATTTTCTCCCTGCTCACAGAAAATCAGTCTTGGTTCACATGAATTGTATCGTGACTGTGACTATGGAGCCACATCATTTATTCTAAAGTAATAATGTATGGTATAAGGTTCCTTGACCTTTTTGGTAAGAGTAGCCTCATTTTAAGGCAAAAATAAAGGCTAAGGAATACTGAGTATTGCAATTTGTCTGTCTTGCATATTAGTGACCTTTCTGTTCCTTATAACCTTATAATACTTTTGAACAAAATGCAAAGCAAAACACTTTACCGAGTAATATAAGGTCTCTTGAGAAATGGGCTTCATATACTTAAGAGCCAGTCTTAAAAGGCTTCAATCTCACTATCACAGGTAGTGAATAGGAGTTGACACTCCATGGCTCTCCCTGCTTTCTAAGCTTTGTTGGAAGGAATGCTTGTCAACGTCTTTCTCCCAATTAATTTTATTTACAGGCTGAAGGATATGTGATTGGCAGCTGTATCAAACACATTCCAATTGCAGGGCGAGATATAACATACTTCATTCAGCAGCTGCTGAGAGAGCGAGAAGTAGGAATTCCTCCTGAGCAATCCTTGGAAACAGCTAAAGCAGTGAAGGTAATGTGAACTTTGCAAGTGTTAAAACTGTTTTAGAGTTGAGTTTGATAGCGGTTATTAAAAAATACAATCTCTTAAAATCATTTCCTTCCCCCTAACAGTGCTGTTTCTAATGAATATAAAAATGTCTACATAACATTAAATACATACATCTTAAGATGTGTTGTTGAGTTGTATTCACTTTGGCCCAGGATTTCGATCTTCACTTGACCCTCCCCTTTATTATTATTATTGTAATATTAGTAGGAGGTATTAGTGGGATGTGTAATGTAAAGAGCTGTAATTACTCTTTATTCTTGCTTAGCACTGATGTGTTCTTTTTTATGGTACAAAGCTATCTTGAATGATACTCAGCTTCAAGTAGGCTTAAGCATTGTTTCTATGGCAATTCTTTAGTATACTTTAGAACTCATTTCTCAACATTATAGAGATTGAGAGGGGAAAAGAAAAGTAATTTAACCCAGCAAGATGTGCTGCTTTCAGTGCTGCACAGAAATGATCTCCAGTAGCAGAGCCATTATTGAACTGTATGCAGTAGATGTCAGTTCAGCTGCTTTTGAGGCAGATTTTGTGTTTGCCTATTTCAAAGCTTCTAAGAAGGAGTTACTACACTTCTAAAAGTATACTTTTGTTAAGGAATAACAGAAAACATTGTATGAACTTGAAATTGTGCATCTTTACTTCCCAGGAACGTTTTAGTTACGTTTGCCCTGACTTAGTAAAAGAATTTAACAAGTATGACACAGATGGTACAAAGTGGATTAAACAGTATACTGGAATTAATGCTATCTCAAAGAAAGAATTTACCATTGATGTTGGCTATGAGAGATTCCTGGGGCCAGAGATATTTTTCCATCCTGAGGTAAGTTGATGTGAATTGTCTTTACTTCATTCTAGCTGCATTTTATATTATAGCCTACGAATAGTATTTGTAAATTTTTGAAGTGGTTACTCAAGGTAAAATTTCTCCTTGTTTCTAAATCAATACCAGATAGTGGGTGTTGTTAATCTCTGTTCCAGTGCAGGGAAAAATGAAATAAGAATAAAGCTTTCCCCTGAATCCCTGCTTTCTGTCAAAAAGTTTTTTTTTCCTGTTTCGTGTTTTTCTTCAGTGCTTGTGATCTGGAAGAGCATGTATTCTTTGACCTGGTGTGATTAACAAAAACTAGGTAGGAGAATAGCTGGCAAAACAGATACTTCAGGTTCAATATTCTTTCAAACCTTTTAAAAATGGCAGCAAATACAGCTGATGTATCTATTCCATTAGTTTTTTTCACTACATCCCCAATATAATAGGATGGTTTATTCTTTTCCCCTTATTTTTAGCCTTCTTTTCTTTGCTGTATGTGGTTCTGCATGTTGACTTGGCTGTTTTTATTCTTGGTTGTAGTTTGCTAATCCTGACTTTACGCAACCAATCTCAGAAGTAGTAGATGAAGTAATTCAGAATTGTCCCATTGATGTTAGACGTCCTCTGTATAAGGTCAGTAGCTAAAATGATATTTTTCTTTAGTACTTGTTCTAGAAGGATGGTGGTTTGTATTGAAATCTGCTGGAAACTTGGTTTAAAAAAGAAAACATTCTAAAAGTAGAAAGTAAACCATTTTCCTGGAAAGCAGAAGGCCTCATGTTCACATGTATCTTTTCAGAAAGGGATATTTCATTGCTCAAGGTAAATTTTAATGAAATAAAGGAAATTAAAATCTGAGGTGCACTAAGATATAAATGGATTTTAAATCACAGACAGTTTTAACGTGACAGCCTCTTTGAGGATTCGTATTCTGTCATGCTTCCTGTGTTAAATAACTTAAAACGGGATAAAAGCATACCTGTATGTTTGTAAATCTATTTAAAAACAACAACAACAAAGGAATTTAAAAAAAAAAAAAAACAACAATTTAAGAAGTGGATAAAGCTGGAGATGTATATTCTTAGGATCATTTTTTAAATTGCATTAACGTCTTTATTTTTGCTCTAAACAGAATATTGTCCTCTCTGGAGGCTCAACCATGTTCAGGGACTTTGGGCGCCGTTTACAGCGAGACTTGAAAAGAACTGTTGATGCCAGACTGAAACTTAGTGAAGAACTTAGTGGTGGCAGACTGAAGGTTAGTCCTTGTAGCCAGTGCTTTTAACAAGCATCTCTCTTCTTAATTCAGGTTCTTTCTACTTTTGACCTCTGATCTAATGTTTGCATTTTTTTCTGGTAACTCAGAATGCACAAAGGACACTAGCAGGTTAAATTAGAGGGTTTTCTTAAGGCAAAAATCAGGGGATCATCTCATTTATTTTTAAGTATTGAAATAGCTAGACAAGTTCAAACAAAACTTTTTTAAAGTGTATAATATGCCATGTAGACAAATCTGAAGTTTGCTATACAGTTTCCTAGCTTCAGTAGTGTTCTCATCTATTTGTGAAACAGACTTTAGGTAGTAGTTCTGACCACAGCTGTGATTTAATTGGTCATAGCTACGTTTTTTTATCAATCTGTAAATAATACATTGTTAAATTAATGACAAGAAATTGAAAAGCTTAAATTTCTGTGAAGTGCTTTTTAGAAAGGAGTAGGTAGTAAGGGTCTGTTCTTGCAATTGAAAAAACAGTACTTTGACAAAATGGAGCGGAAAATTGAAGGTGGATCATCAGAGAGGAGAAAGCAGAGCAGAGCTCTTAGGAGAAAATCGACATGAGTGCATCTCTTAATATCTGATAACATAAAGAGCTCTTGCTACTAAATCACCACTTAGTTCTTAGTCAAGGTTGTACAACTGAGAAACTGATAGTATAATTGTATATTTCCATACCCAGCATTTAGGAAAATGGTAGTTTGTGGTAGGCCAACTTGGAGTACACATTCTGTTTAAAAGATTGCTTTTCTACCACCAAAAATTAAATATATTTAAATACATTCCATTTGCTTTTTCTTTTACAGCCTAAGCCCATTGATGTACAAGTCATTACACACCATATGCAAAGATACGCCGTTTGGTTTGGAGGATCAATGCTGGCTTCTACAGTAAGTTAGCTATAAAGTTGAATATGTTTTAGCCCTGGGTGTGTTTTTTGGAGTGCTCATCTCTCCTTCATTTCCTAATAAATGCAGTTGGGGATTTTCTGATGATTTTTAGTAACAAGTATTACCCATCCCCCCCTAAGCTTTTGCATTAGGCTTCAAAGGTCTGAAAGAACAAATGAAAACTGAATTTCACTTTCCTGTGTGACTTTTTTTTTTTTAAATGGTGCATTTTGGATTTCTGATAGAATATGTGGTTTGCACCGGTGTTTGGCCATGTGACAAATGACGTTAATTTCAGGGCTTAGAAGTTATCTGTATTGGTTCTTTTCCCATTTGCTATATAAATGTTAGTATTGTTAAGCTCTGAGGTGTGAACACCGCTGACCTTTTTTCTCTTCCCCTTTACAGCCTGAATTCTACCAAGTATGCCATACCAAAAAAGATTATGAAGAAATTGGTCCTAGCATCTGTCGTCACAACCCAGTGTTTGGAGTTATGTCTTAAAGCTGACCTTGCAGGGGTCAGGGATAGGGAGGTGGGGAGGAGTCTTTCTGATTACTTGTTTGTCTGATGGCCGGTATTAAGATAACAAACATGACTTGACAATAAGGAAAAGACCAAACGCAATTAAACAAGGTTATTTTAATAAGTGTCTCAACATGCGGATGTAGTGGAAAGCCAAAATGATCACGTTTTTTCTTTAGATTGATTATTTGAACCTGTGCGTAACAAAGTGGATTTTAGTTCTTTCTGTGCCCTGATATTTTGTATATTAATGAATTATCCAAGATTTGATGGGATTTGACAGTGTATAGATAGTCAGCTCTCTAATGCTTCAGTTGTATCCTTTCATGGGTACAAAGCTGGAGTTTGTTTATATTTCTTACTTTTTTATACTTTGAGAAAAAAAAATACGGATTAAAGAAACTGTAATATTTGAGGAAAAAAGAATTTGCCAGTGACCATCTTAAAAATAAATTAAAAAATGAAGTAATCGTGATTTATGCAACTAGTTGTTGCAAATCACAACCAGTCTAAATCCTGGGTTCCATGCAATGCAAGTGCTTTTGGAACTAAGAAGCTACTATCTTGGATTAACCAACGCCTGCCTAGTGCTTTCTGATTACTCGGTGCATTTTCATTCTATCTCTTGCTTTAAAAAAAAAAAAAAAAAAAAGACAAGACAAGACTTGGACCAGTATTGCAGTTCTGTAGTGTCATTTCTAATTAAAACCAAATAATCAGGTTATCAAAGTCGGTGTATTTAAAGCCTAACACCATTCCAATAAAGGCACAAAATTTCTTTTTATGTTTGTGTCAGACTTGTTAATGTCATTACATGGGAAGTTGTGAGCATGGGTTCCTACATATCTGCTATGGTTTTGGAAGAGTAACATTGGCTTGTAAGGTAGAAATCGTTATGTGCATTGTATAAACTGAAGTGTGAACTTGTTAGAATGGCAGTTTATATGTTCATCTGGACAGCACTTGCCTATATAAATCTGTCTTCCCCATTGTTAGGTTTGTTCATCTACTTCATCTGTAACATTTTTTTTCCATTTCCTTTCGAGTGGTGGCATACAGGAGACAGTTCTGCCTTTGAAATCTCTATGGTTTTTCTGCAAGAAAATACCATGTAGATAAAAAGTGAAGTGAAAACAGTATCTTTCTCATTCTTTCTAGGAAGAAAGCTTCATATATTGAGTGAAATTACTTGCAATTTCTGTTAATATTGGATAGAAAAATCTACTTCAGACGCTCACAAATATAGTTAAGATTGTTTACACAGAAGACCACAAGAGGGAGATCTCTTGGTTTCTTCTCCTGAACTGAAAAGATTTCTCAAGATTTTTTTTTTTAACAGAGCTTTCATTTACGTCAAAGCATGATAAATGAGACTCCAAAACAAGGGTGAACGTGGAAAGCTCTTTTTACGGTAAATATTAGAAAAAATCACATGCTAGATTTGAATAGAACCTTGGTACAAAGAACAAAGCTAAATAATTGTATTACAAAGCTGTTAGTAACCTCTCCTGATCAGCGACACAGTTCTTGTATGCATAGCATTGACAGTTTTCAAATAATGGCTTCTGGAGTCATAACTGCTGACTAATTCATGTGGTAAGGCCTGTAGGCAAATATATGTAAAATAAAGAGATTAATATAAGTTTTTTTTTTTCCCAATGATCCTCTGGTTCTGCAACTGTATCGTGCTTTAATGACTGGAATTCCAGTGTCCTGAAGATAATGCAGCTATTTTTCCACTGAAATTAGGTCTTGAAAATTCACTGTGAAGAATCATTCATGCTACATAGTTGCACGCGTAGATTACCTGTATTTCAGAGGACTCTTACCTGGCAGGAAGGGGGACTATTTCCTCTGGTAGCTCCCCCAGGTCTGGTGCTCTTGGTGCCCTGTATTTTTGTGGTCGAACTTCTGGAAAATGATACGACTGACAAACACAGCACCTGGTTTGTTGTGTGGCCTTCTCTCTCCAGAGTTGAAGGGGTGGGTACCTCGTGGCGTTCGAAGGAAATGGCTAAAGAGTGCTACATGTATTTTCGTTTTCAATACATAAACTTTATTTTCCTGCTCTTTAAGAAGTAAAGTAAATACAGTGTAGTTCATAGCCAGGGTACATTTTCACTGCAGTGGAAGCTCCCTCCATCTTTTCTAGGAGTGCTGTGTAGTCCTGGCTTAGTCGCGGATGTATTCCCCACCATGCTTCAGCATGGCTAATGTACAGGCACAGCAATATTGGGCAGTGGATAGCTTTGGCTGTATTTGTACTTAAGCCTCAGTTCACATATACAAGATCCAGAAAGCTGTGCTTTGTTTTGCTGTTACATTTAAAGGCACCCGCTGCTCCAACTTGGAGGAGCCAGGACGGTCAGTGAGGAGGCACCATCAAGAAGAAGGTGATGCATGAGGAGCCCGAGGGGTGGAAACTGGGGCAGGCGTTAAAGGAATGGGTCACAGGGGGATTGGGGTGGCCCTGGAAGGCAGCACAATGAGACTCCAGCAAATTTGGCTTTGTACGTGTACTTTGCAGGCTGTTGAGTCGTGAATGGTGAGTGGGTTGGAAGCAATGCACAGCCTCTGATTAACTATTTAAATAAATGGGAGAAACCCGTGAAAAGGAGGAGTTTGATTTCACCTTAGGACCTGCAGTGCACCAGGAAGATGTGCTGGCAGCTTGACTTAGAGTTTATGGTGGAGGGGAAGAGAGCAAAACCACGCCGAGGTCAGCTGTGGGTTCTGCTGGCAGCAGTGCTGGCTGCTCCCTGCAGGTGGCAGGGCACAGCTGGGCACTCGGGGAGCTCCAGATTGGATGAAGCAGGGAGTAGGGATGCCCACGGCTCGGTGCAGCTCTGGCTGCCCTTCAGGGCTGTCTTCTTGCAGTCATTGCATGCAGCAAAGGGGGTGGCTGGTGGTGGGGCTGGTCTGCAGGCAGCTGTCTGGGTTAGAGCAAAGGCATCCAAGTGTGCAGAACCTGGCTGTGCTGGGTAGGAAGGAGGTGGAGGCAGTTCTCACATAATGTGTTTTGGTAGCTGGGTTCTAGCTGGGGGGGGGATGGGGAATAGGAGAGAGCAGGCTGTGCCAGAGAGGGATGGTGACCCACAGCCTGGCAAGTTCAGGCATGTCTGGGTTGAGATTTTGGAAGTGCCTTCTTTTCAGCAGCAGGGAGCTCTCGAGGGCTGGATTCTGTCTCTGATTCAATAATAACTGGACTGAAAAGCAGCTGTCACGCCAAGGAATCAAGCCGGTTCATACGTGAGCTCTTTGACAGAGGAAGGAGTTGACATTTGAGCCTGGAAGCTGTCAGGCTGAGAACAGGAATCGATGTGAAGTGTAAAATGGGTGGATTTTGCCTTCCAGCTGTACTTTCAGAGAGGGAAGTGCAGGTTTGCGAGTTTTTAATCAGGGGTTTGGTACGTGGAGATGTAAGGCCAGGTTGTTTCTGCTGCCAGCAGTGAATAAAAAGCACTGGAGCAGCACAGGACTGAATGGCTTTGGGCTCCTCCTGCGCCAAACTCTGGATCCTGGTAGAGGTCTCCTGCTGCAAAGAGGAGCTGCGTGGCCTTGGTGTCACTTCATTGGGGCTTACACAGCACAGTTTCTTGTAGCTGTATCTGTAAATAATGTTGAACTTGCCATAAAATGACATGTGGGAGTCTTTCAGAATGTGTTTTGTATTCTTTTTATGCTGTAGAGATGATGTCAGAAAATGCATGGGGGCGTTGCTGCCTTCTTGTGCATCAGGGATCTAGAAATGTATGAGTAGCTCTTATGAATGACTTGGATTGAATGGAGAGATATCAGTAGTTAAATACTCAGGTGTAGTACTCAGTTACAGACTTCTATGTTGAGGATAGCTCGGGAACTGGTTTACATCAATGTTCTGTGCCCGTAATGCCGGATCCAAGCTCGAGCAGCTGTGTTGGTGAGGTGATGGGCCTTGTGGACAGCCACAGGGATCACGTGAAATGTGTCTGGTGAGGAAAACCCGAGGTAAGTTCAGGAGCCCTCTGCTATTCTTCAACTTGTGCTGGTCTCAGTGACCAGCAGCCATGGTGTTTATGCCCAGAAAGGTTCTAGGAGCACTATAATCTTCTACCAGGCCTCGGGGGCAGCAGGAAGCAATAACAGCTGTCCCAAGGAAGGGCGACAGATGGCGTGTATGGGGCATCCATGTGAATCCAGGAGGAAGCCAGAACTCCAAGCAGCGAGGGTCACGCTATTGCAATTGGGGTCTGTGCGGGCTGCTGGTGAGTGGTGGGTGCCGGCCTTATCACAGGGCAGTGCTGAGTGCATGTCTGCCCATTATTGATGGCCTGAGGTGGCTTTGGCTGAACGGAGCTCTGAGGGGAAGCAGTGAGGGTTTCGCATTCAGCCACGGGATGGCATCTTCCTACAAGAAATCCGGTGTCAGCGCAGCCAGGGAACAAGCGTCTGGAGCAGGGAGCTGACAAACTTCAGGGAGGGGTTGTGGCCTGCGCATGAGGTGCTCCGGGACAGACTGCTGTGTTGGGTGGATTTAATGTATGGGGAGATGGTGTTTGTGGTGTGTGAAACGACGGCAGGAATGGTCTGTGAAGCTGGATTCCCATAGCAATTCACCTCCGAGTTAACCTGCCCTCTCCCTGTACCGTGGCCATGGCCTGGGGGTGCTGTGGGTGCTGCTAGGCTGTGCAGGATCTGACGCTCACACCCAGGGCTGTGTCCGGTGGGGTGGAGGTGGGACAGTTCTGACAGTCCTGCTGAAGCCAGATGCTGTTCGTGCTTTGTGTCATCCACAAAGCGTAGGCAATGATAATACTGCCCTAACGTGGTGATGCTTACTTCAGGGATGTCACAGCTGATGCACACACTTTTGCCTTAGTGTTGGTTTGTACAAAGTAGGATGTGCAGGTTTTCTATTTTTTTAATTTTTTTCCACCAGAAGAACCATATCCATGATGTTTTGGTCAGGATGGTGTCTGTGGTCCTGGATCACCTTCCTGGCCTGCTCCCTGAGCCTGACTCCCCCTCTGCTCTGAGAGCAGCCACAGGTGCAGGTGTTAGCACATCTCACACCCGCGTCCTGTATCCAACAGCACATCCAGGTATTCCAGCAGGGATAGCTGTGTGAGAAAATGGTACTGGGGCTGCAGCTGCCAGTGAGAGATGCAACTGCTCTTGGAGCCAGTGGCTGGAAAATAAGAGGAGATGGAAGTTTAAATTGCACAATAATTGGTCAAGGAACTGCACAACACTCAGAAATATTAATTTTACCTCTATGTCTGTAAGATGTCTACTGATGCAGCCTCCTTCTGCTCCTGTCTTGTACCAGCTCTTTTATTTGTGAAGTCATTCCCATCACTTGCTGTGGCTCACCTGAGCTTCTAGTACAATTTCCTCTTAAACCAAACCTGCAGACAGCTGGGTGTAATTCAGCTCTCAGCTTGTGCTGCCCTAATCCAAAAAGATCAATGTGTAGGGTAGGAGCCTATAATGAACCTATTTCAGGTGGTGGCTTCCTGACTGAGGGCTGACAAATACAAGTGATCTGAAGCACATCCCAGGGTAGCTCTGGAATAACTGTCAGACGCCTTCTGTTCTCAGGTATCTAATATAGCTAATAAGCAACTGATGTAGCTGCCTAATTAAGCAGGAATTATTACCTGCTGGATACCCAGCAGGGGAAGGGAGCAGTGTAAGGGTGAAGCTCAAAGCGCACCCACTCACAGACCAAGGAGGGGAGCTCCTGTGTTCATCGATCCTGCTGCTTGCAGCTACCAAAGATTTGGTTAAAAGGATGCATGGAAATGGCTATTGAAAGAGAGGAGGGGAAAAAAAAAAAAAAGCCTGCAGGGTATTTGGCTGCAGTGCTGAGTGAAATCTCCCTTAAAGTGCCCGCCTGGGAGACTGGTGAAAATTAACGCCACGGTGGAAAGGCTCTGTAAAGGCCGTGCAGGATTATACCTGAGAATTTGCAAAGCAGTTCTGCTTGCAGAGATGCATTGGAGAGTGTTTCTCTCCTGGGGAGCCAGGAGAGCACTGTGCCAAGGGCAGCATCCCTGCTCACTCCCTCTGGGGTCAGTGTGCTTGGGCAAAGGGGACGCTGCCTCTGAAACACCTTTAAATACACCAGGAGCAGTCCTGGAAAATACTGCCTTTAAAAATCAAGCAAGCAAAAGGCTTTGGTGCTCTAAGGGCAGAAATGGGGGAAATCAGAGCTATAAAGGTTCTTTTAAGGCCCCATTTTCATTACTGCTAACAGTATTGCTGCTAGAGGTAGCTTTAAAAAAAAGGCTAAATCCAATGGTTTTTGCAGGTAGGGAATGTAAGAAAAAACAGCCATTTAATGGTGAGGAAAGTCACTATTTCTTACAAAGAAAAGTATGTTGTCTTGCTATGGGCAAAAACCAGGAGCTGTCTAAAAGATGGCATTTCTGTAAGCATTGCTCATGCTGAAGTCACCCCAAAACTACACAACAAGGTACATGGGAATGGTTTGAATTTACCGCCAGGGAAGTGTGAGGCTGCCAGAGATGAGGGGCTCCACTCGGTGACCTCACTTCATTTACTGCCCATTCTTCTTGCACCTCTTTCATTATTGCTCTTTCAGCTTTGCTTTCTTTCTGAGTAAAAATCCTACACTTCAGCTTGTGTTTCCTGTATACACAAATTGGTCTTTTTGCAGTCTCATTTAGTTGATACCCATCTAACTTCATAATCCTCTCTGGACTTAGCCTCTGGATCAGTCTCTCCTGCAAATGTCATTAATCTGCCACTAATTCCCCTTGCCACATGTGAGGGAGTGTGTTAAGTAATGCTGGTCCTAAGCGGTCCCTTTGGTACCAGCTAATGCTTCAACCAATGTTACTGCATTAAATTAGAGACAATGAAACCAGGGCTGCCTCACCCTGCTACTTTCTCTTTGGAGCTGGGGAGAGGAGGCAGTGTTGGCGTGGCTCAGCCTGCAAACCCTTTTCTTAAGCAGTGAAGTGTCCTGCACCTATTAATTGTCTGTATTTCTCATGCAGTTGAGTTAGAAGGGGAATCTCGAGTCTAAATAAGAGAAATAATGAATTCAACTGGAAGCACAACTCATGGGAGAGGGGGTAGAATGTAAAGCCTTCTTGCCAGATGGGCTGCACAGCTTCTCTGTATCCTGGAGAATTTGATAAATCTAATGGGGCTTTCGTACCTTGGGGGACAGGGCTGGAGCTGCCGGGCTTCCTTTCCATCTCGGGATCAATAGCGCAGTTAAGTAAAAATAACCCGCAAATAAAGAATGTGGAGCTGGGAGTGCAGCTCAGCTCTCACATGGGAAACAGAATCATAATCACGAAGCGCAAGCCAGCCATTTCTGAGGGATGGTGCTTCTTCCCCAGCAGTAAGGCAGCGGAGGTGCAGTAGGATGGTTCATATGCAGTCGGACCCAGTGCTGGAGTGGGAGCAGTGTGTGTGGGGACGCATGCTTCCTTGGGGCTGTGGAATTGCTTTTCTCTTTTGCCCCAGCAGTGGGCAAGCACTGACATAATGGAGTGGGAAGAGGTACGTGTTTGGAGAGCAAATTAAATTTTTGCTTTTGCCCTTGCGGGGACAGGAGAACCATAAATTTACTTGTCTCTAAGAGGTCATTGCTTGGTAATGCTGTGCATTCCACTGAAAGAGGAGACATATTCCAGAGGCTAAAAGGCAAGGGACCTGGCTGTGGTGGTTCGTCATACCATGTATGTTGAGCTATCCAGTTGATGTGAACCTGTGTGATGCCCAGAAGTGAAATCAAAATATCCTGATAAGGGTGGGGCAGGGTCAGCAGGAAAAGGAGGGGGGAGAACACATCCTCATGGAACATGATGCAGCAGGACACAGAAATGCCAGCTAGTGCCAAAAGCACGTAGAAAATGACCTGAAATCACTTGGAAGACACAGAGCTACACTGAAGGGTGAGCTAGTCCACAATGACACTGCTCTGAACGCAGTCCTTCAGGAGCACAGCAGCGATCTGACTCACCCAGTGAGCTATGAGGGCTGGAGCTGGCTCTGGTAAGGGCTGCCCGGAAGGACAGAGACCCTTCCTGCCTCAAACAAGATGAGTACTGTCCTGCTGGTAAGTAATGCAGCAGGACTGTGCCTCCCTGCAAGGCAACCTAAAGAGGTTACAGCAGGGAACAGAGGTCCCTTTGCACTTGCCAGAACAGATAGAAGAAAAACCAAAAGGAATAACTGTAGAGTTACCTTTGCCATCTTTCTTTACAAAGGAGGTGGGAATAATTAATATATTTTTTATTAAATTGCTTGTGTACCGCAAACATTGGGCAGTATATTTTAGGTGAAATTTGGCAGGTGGTTTCCTTAATCCTCAGAGCAGCTGATACATGAGCACAGGTCGCCTGAACCTCAGGTCTTTGTTTGTATTGGCCAACTGCTAACCCTGTCCTATATGGGCCACGACTCCCTGCAACTCACTGCTCTGCAGTGAAAGATGGGCAATGAAATGCATCAGGTATACAGCCCCAAATTTCATGGGCCATCAGCGTCCCTTGGTGCGCAGGGCTGTGTCTGTGGCTGTCAGTGCAGCTGCTCGCTGCAGGGAGCGGAGCTCAGCCATCACTCCTCCTGCCACTGCCTCCAGGCAGGATTTTATCTTAAGATGCCAAGACTTAAAGATAACTTATTTCCTTTCCTTTTTTTAATTTTGCTTTGGTTTCCAGCCTGGCACCAGAGCTACAATTTCTACAGCTCGTCGATGTATTACATCTACAGGGACAGCTCGTACAAGACTAATGACCAAAAAGCACAAGATCCGCTGGTAACCGCTTAATAACACAGTGCTCTAGAGTGTTTCTCTGGCGCTTCCATTTTTTATTTGCAGAATGTGAAATACATGCAAATATAGTGTCTTCAGGATGGCATGATGAGCCCTGGGGTGTTCACAGATCCTGGCTATAACTCTGGAATAAGGCAACACGTACTGATCGTGATATTGCTACTGTTGTAATAAGCTCGAAATGTTTGCTCTTTTCACCCTTTTCCTCACTCAAGGTACTGCAGATTTCTACTGCCCAGTCTGGTATTGCCGCCTCCAAACTAGCACATCAGCCCTGAGCTGCTGCTTTCCCATTAAAACCAGTGGAAATTGGGGTCCAAGTTCTCAAAGGTACGTGGTCACCCAACCCCAGTTGTGCTTACTGGCAGCAAGAATTATGCAGCATATCAACACCAAAACATTGTCATAAAAATAAATTGTGATGCTGTATGGGAACTGCTGAGTCATGGCCTGAACCACTGATTGAGCACCTGGAGGAAAGACCCAGTCAGCCCTGGGAGCACAGGTGAAGGCAATTCACCTGTGCAACCAGAAGGGGTGGAGCCTGGCTCCACCCCTCTTAGGCCTCATTTAAGGGCTGACTGCCCCTGAGGAAGGATCTCTGCCTGGAGATCCCTCCTTGGTGAGAGCCTTTTCCTGCGAGCCCCAAATCTTCCGATCCGGGTGAGTGCTGTATTTTCCTTCCACCTTTTGTAACGCTGTTTCCATTGCGTTAGTCCTGCTTATCGCTACAGATGCTGATAAACTTAAGATCTGGGAAAGCACAAGGTGAAATGGAATCAGTCGAGTCAGGAGGTACGGAGTAACGCAGAACAATGGAACTAACAGAAATTACAAGTGCCTGGAAATATAAAATAAATGATATGAAATAAAATGATAGGACAGTATGAGAGAGATGCGTAGGAGTATGAGGCCTGTTGAAATCCTGTCTAGCAAACCTAAAAAGACAATAACATGTAGGCAGGTGTAGACACCATAGAGAAGAGCAGCAGGCGAAGATTTAAAGCAAGGATATCTTGGACTGCAGTGACAATGAATAGAGATGCTGAAGCTGACAGAATGAGATCATAGAATCAGAGAATCGCTTAGGCTGGAAGGGATTTTAAAGATCTTCTAGTTCTAACAAGTGGTGGGGTTGCCACTCACCAGCTCAGGCTGCCCAGGGCCCCATCTGTGGCCTTGAGCACCTCCAGGGATGGAGCACCCACAGCTCTCTGGGCAGAAGCGCCAGGGCCTCGCCACTTTCTGAGCAAGGAATTTCCTCCTAACATCTAATCTAAATCTCCCCTCTTCTAGTTTGAAGCCATTGCCTCTTGTTCTATCGCTTTCTGCCCATATAAAAAGTTGGGCCACTCCTGCTTATAAGCTCCCCTTCGATGCTGGAAGTCTGCAAAAAAGTCTCCCTGCAGATAAAGAAATGATATTATGCAGACTTATAAGGAAAGCAGACCTGAATTTTCCATCTAATCCTCTCCACAGCATGGAGAAGTTGTCCCTGCGATCCCCTATCTGCAGACAGCTGAAACAATGTCATGAGACCCCCAGGAAGGGACGTCCAACACCGCTGTCTGTGGGGTGGGCTGCCCTGGGGCAGGTAGAAACCACAGTGGAGTGTTCTGTGGTGACATCTTTAGTAACCCCCATTCCACCTCCAGGTGTTTCTCTAAGTAATTGCATTGGTCTTGCTCGCTTATTTGAAAAGGTAATCTTCAAAGAGAAGCATAAAGAGAAATTTTTGCTGAAGGAAGATCGTGAATATCTCATTAGTAAGTCTCATTAGTAAGTCCCATTTTCCCTATTTGACCCTTTCCTGGCTCTATGCTGTCCAAGGGCAGTGCTGGTGATCAGTGTAAGCATTTGGCTCTTGCTCAGATGTACCATTCCCTCTTACCTCTGCATCCACGCAGCAGCGAGCTGGTCCACGTTACAAAGAAGCTGCACGAAATTTATAGCAGTAGGGAAGAGCTGACAGGACGTGTGCCATTTATCTCTGTGAAGCAAAGGGATGTAGGAATGTTAACAGTAAAATTCATCTGGAGTTTAAATAACTAGGAAAAAAACCCACCAATTCAACATGCACTTTTTCTTAAATATCAAAAATGACTCCAGCTACTAAAACTGAAAGAGACAGGATAAGTTCAGGAACCGATTTAAATAATATGTCAATAATTAATAGCAATAAAATACATAGGACATTACAGTTCATGCTGCTTTCCTTTAGAATGGAGCGAGCTGCCCGTGGCATCTCAGAGAACAGGAGGGCTGCGGCTTTGAAGGGATTGTGCCCACGTCTCACCGGGTGCCTCGGATCAGCAGCACACCTCAGCTCAGAAGACAGTGTTCAGAAATGTCACTTGGCAGCAAGGACCTTGCTGAAATGCTGGAAGAAGCAATCTGTCAGCAGTAATGAAGCTGGGCCTTAATTGGCCCAGCTGCAAGGTCTTGCCTGGGAATGCTGACAGGCAAACCATCAGTTGGATCTCTAATTTGTCTCCCAGCATGGCTCTTGAATGATGCTGAAGTACAAAATGTGCTTTTTTGGTAAAGCGAGTGGTATGTCTGCGCTACCCTGGGGCCTTTGCTTTGCTGCGCTTCAGTCCTTGCGAATGGATCTGGACAGGGCAGCTGGGGAGAAAATCGTGTGGGTAGAGAGAAAGAACGTGGTCTCGTGGGCAGCACAATGTGAACACAAGAGAAGAAGCAGCCATGCCCCAGCAGGTCTGTGCACACCAGAAGTGGCGGAGAGATGGGCTTTGCTCGTCCTTCCTTCCTGCAGACAGAACCAGAACAATTATCCTCCTGTTTGACTCCAGCTAAACGCATGGATGGAAATCCTGCAGCCTAGTTGCTCCATGTGGATCTTCCACGAAGGTAACTTGTTTTTGTGTCTGAAGCTCTACTTTAAGTCCAGTACTTTGTGCTCACTTGTATTTCTTTACATCCCAGCCTGTTCTGTGAGAAGAATTGTTCAGGTGATCTATACTTAAGATCCATTCATTGAATTAAAGGGGCTGTGTACTGGCTGGCATTCTAGCTGGAAGAAAAAGGATAAGAACATAAAGAGGATACAGGACAATCACGCTAAGCACTTGAAACAATAACCATTTTATGCTTTGTAAAATGGAAAAAAATGTCACTTAATAAGAGAAGAAAATGAGAATACCAAGCTCCCTAAAGCCAATGATGTGAATCAGCACAGGCTCAGCTCTGCCTGCAGTGATGAGGGATTTTCTAGTAACTTGGAAATTCCTGTGTGAGGAGCCCTGAGTGGGATTATTTGCATCTAAAGCAATTTCCAAAATGTAAATGGTGACCCGAACACACAGAGGCAGAAGAACAAATAGGAAATAGGTGGGAGAAATCCTGCAGCGCTGGGATGGGCAGAGCTCTGGCCACATTCACAAAATAAAAAAGGCAGAAACTCCGAGTTGAGCCGTTCAGCATAAAAAATTGGTGGACAATCTGAACGTGAGTGGATCAAAAAGAAACAAAAACCTAAACTACCTGCCCAAACACATCAAGCGTGTATCATGGCTGAAAATGGCTGGAGCCCACGAAAGTCCCATTTGAAGCACCAGGGGTTTTGCATTTGGCTCCTTGGTACTGCCGTTCCAGGGGTGACACGTGGCACTTCTGTGCTCAGGCTGAGGTCCTCAGGTGGCTGTAATGCGGAGCAATGTGGTTTTGATTTTATTTTTCTGGTAAGATACAGGTAAATTAAAATTCTTTGAAAACATACATGACCTTTGCTATTCGTGCTTAAATGATTCATGGCTAATGGGAAAAAAAACGTGGCGTGGTGCGAAATGCTAATTGCCCTATTTCTACTATGCTGGGTATTGGAAAGCACAGAGCCCTGAGAGACCCCAGGAACCCACATGAGGGGGTGAACCCAACACAGTTTGGGAGCAGCAAGCAAAAGGTTTTAGGGATATAGAACCATATTTTGAGTCACTGCAGCTAAAGCTAACGGGTCTCTGGAACCAGGTCCCACATTTTGCTGCTTGGCACAACACTGCAAAGCCCAGCAGCCTCTTTCCCCATCCCAGGGAGCTCTCTGAACTCCCGCACGCTGCCCCGAAGCACGGGGTGCTGATGGGGCTGTGACCAGGCTTCCTGCCAGGCGGTCGCTTAGTGCTGCTTTCTGCTCTTCTGCGGCTCGGGATGTGCATTTCTTGTAAACATTGCTCTTCTGGGAGCAAAAAGAGCTGATTTCTGTAGCTGCAAAATGAAAAATACATTCCAAGCTCGAGAAGGCTGAAACGGAATGGCTGCTCCTCTCGAGCTGACAGGATGACCTGGAGGTGGAGTCATTTGAATTAAAAATCAGTTCCAGTAAGTACCAGACAGAAGAAAAGGCCTTGTCTGGGGAAAAAAAAATAAAACCAGAAAGAGCTTCAGAAGTTTCCAAACTGGTCAAAACCCATCTCATTTGGTGATAGTTTCTCTGATATCTAGCTTGCTCTGACAAAAGCCCTCTTAAAGCCTTTAGTCTGCCCTCCTGCAGCTCTTCCATCATCTTTAGTTATAAACTCCAAAATATTAACCCGTGCTTTGCTCAGTGCTGACCCAACACCACGGAGGGCACGTGGCCAGCAACAGCCGCTGTTCCTGTCTGCACGTCCCCTCTTTGCCAAGTCACAAGCTACAGCCAGTCCCTGAGAAACAGCTGCCTGAACTTCAGAGAACGTGAGAAACAAGGAGCTGCAGAGAGCTTCCGAGAGAGGCTGTTTCCCAGCTGGTTTCAGTGATGGAAAGATGCTGTCCTCCTATTTCCCGCAGGAAGCCCGTCAGGCTCTGCCCGACGCTTCCATTTGCAGAAGCTGCCTTCTGCTCAGATGCGAAACAATGTCTTTTTGGCACTTGTTTTATTTTTGTTATTTATTTTGGCTCTGGTTTCCAATTCTGTAGGTGTGGATCCCATAAAGCGTAGAAGATAAAATGCATTACTTGCTCCTGACTTGAGGCGAGATTAAGGGTGAATGCTGGTGGGATCTCAGGAGGTGCACTGAAAATACAAACAAATCTTTTGTTATAACCCCATTTTCCTTCATTTCTCCAGAGATGATGAAAATGCCATTGAATTACGAATGTAAACTCCATCAGGATGGCATCCACAGCCCTGGCAATGTGTGGATGTGGAAATATCTGAGTCCAGAAGGTCAGGTTTGCATCCAGGGCCATCCCCTCACCCTTCTTCTTCCTACGTCCCTCTTGTATTGCAAAGTGCAACATCAGCTAAGCTATTAAGATGAGTCAAGCAGTTCTCTTTGACCTATTTATCTTGAATGAAACATAGAATCATAGAATCATTAAGGCTGGAAGAGATCACTAAGGTCACCCAGTCCAAGCACTGACCCACCCCCGCCATGCCCACTGACTGTGTCCCTCAGTGCCACATCTCCATGTTTCTTAGACACCTCCAGGGACAGTGACTCCCCCACCTCCCTGGGCAGCCTGTGCCAGTGCCTCACCACTCTTTCGGAAAATAAATTTTTCCTAATATCCAACCTGAACCTCCCCTGGTGCAATTTGAAGCCGTTACCAAAATGGACATGCTAACAGTACTGGAAAGAAAAAACAGATAGGGCACTTGTAGCAGTATTGTAATGAAAAAGTATGGCACCTGTAGCGGTTAAAAAAAATCTGTAAAATGTTAAATGGATGAGGTTGGTCTCAGCTGCACTGATGCTGATCTCCTTGTTAGCAAAGAGGTATTGTTGTATGGCAGTGGGATCTTGGATTGCACCGGCGAAACATCAGCAAAATATCTGTGTTACATGCCTTGTTTGTTTTATTTATCATGCTGCATGCAGAGGAAGCACCTCAAGAGACGCAGAGGAGTGTAAATACCATACATACACCAAGTGGCTCACATGAGCTCTGCCTGCAAGTGGAGGCCTTAATGAGTTTAAACTGTTTAGATTATCAAAAAGGAGATGCAGAGGTAACGTGACCACCGTGTAAGCCCACAGGGAAAAAGGAATGGCTGCTACGGAGTTAGGTGGCTTAGGGAGAAATGGTATAAAACAAATGAAAGCTGAAGCCAAATAAATTCAAATGAGAAACCCTGCAGAGTTTTCAGCAGTGAGGATGATGAATCGCTGAAGCAGATTACCAGGGGAAGCCGCTGATTCACAGCCTCTCAATACTTCTGAATTGCAACCCATTGTCTTGAGCCCAGAGTGGATGTCTTTAGTTAACCAAAAAATACCGGACTTAATAGGTAAAAGAGTGATGCTTAATTATTCTGGTGGGCGAGGCTGGAACTGCAGGTTTTCGTACTCAGACATGAGGCCCCTCTCACCCCTCTCCTTCCTCCCAGTGTTATGTAGACATACAGACATTTGCACCAGAGTTGTCTCTGTGTAGGAAACCCATCCATATGCACTGAAAAAGAGATTCCCACATGCAGGGCAATAACTGACAACTTCTATTTTTCCATGGCTCCAGTGCTACATTTATAACATTATGTGAAGCTATGTGTGGCAATAAGCACTGGAGCCGTCTCTGTTCCCCCAGCCTGGCACAGAGTCCATTAAGGAATCCCGTTGGCTCTCTAGAGAACACTCACAGCGCAGGCACTAAGATGCTGCTTTAGAAAGATAATGGATAAAGATGAAATCAGTTTTTCAGGCGAGTCGTCTCCCTCCGCAGGGACCATCTTTATGGTTTCAGTGATATAGAATAAAAAGAAAGAATATTTGCTTCCTAATGAAATGAAAAATTTCATTAATTTGGGGATATTCGTTCCTTTCAGAGCTTCACTACTTGAGTTCATTAACTCCATGGATGTGGCTTGCTCTGGTGCTGCCCCGCGGTCTGTGGCAGAATCTGCTTTGGGCTCACTGTTGAGAAATAGCACAAGATTTGAAGGGCTCTTCTGTTTACAGAAGCTGGGTTGGGCCATAGGAAAAACATAAATACTTAGAAAAATGATCTGTGAAATGGTTTTCTGTGTAGTTGAAATAATGAATTTAAAAAAAAAAAGAACAGTGAATAGGAAGGTGCTAACGAGGCTTAAAAGGGAACTTCTGATTTTCTTCCTCTATCTTTTCTGCTCTATTTCTCAGCATTCTTGAGTCTGCATGGTCCCTCCTTAGCAGCAGTTTAACAACTTTTTTCTTATTCACCCTCAAGGGGGAACGGATGTTCTGCAGTGGAACTGTGAACCCTTGAAAGCTGATGAACGTGCTTGCATAAGGTTTGCATTGTGGAAATCACCTTCACTGTAAAATTCTGCAGAAAACAAACTCTAGAAACGAAAAGAAAAGCAATTGAGGACCAAAAACCGTTGTTATTCTTTAAGCAAAAATGTAACTTCATTGAGTAGGAGTTCTACTGTCAAACAGACAAACATTTCAGCCTGCATGGCCGTTGCTGCCTTCTGATGAATGGTTCTGATTAAATTTGACCAGTTTATAGCAGAAGTTGTTTCTTGCCTCTAATATCAACAATGCATTATTTAACAGCATTAAATTCCCTAGAAAGCTGCTGGGGGGGCTGACAGGGGGCAAGGCTCGGCCTGCCTGATGCGCAGCCATGTACACAAGGGATACCAAGCCATTGGACAGGTACAAGGGCCAATAATCCTAAACAGTGCTACACCTGCACCTGTGGCTGGCTCGGGGCTCTCAGTTATTCCAGATTGCTGCCCTCTAACACCTGCTGGAAGATGGGTCCCCCCAGCTGGGCCATTTAACCTTCAGCAGCATAGGGGTTGGTTGAGGGAGGTGAAGGGATTGGTGGGGGGAATTGTGTTTATCAGCTTGCTTGGAGCATGAGGTCAGTTCTAGGAAGGGTGGCAGTAGAGGGGGGTCAGGTCTGGAAAGGTGTTCTCTGAGGGAAGAGGAGAAAAATGGAACAGAGAGATAAAGGTATGTGTGTATGTGTTTTGGGAGTGCAAAGGGGTGAAGGTAGAACCACTGAGTGCAAGTAGCTGGCATGATGTCACAGCTGGTCTAATTAAACTCATCATTTTTTCTAATGTTGGATATGGTTGAGCATCCAGACAGAGTAGCATGAGAATTTATCATCAGTGTGGGTGTTTCCAGTAAAATAGCAAATCTAATAATCTGCAATTACTTCTTGGCATTGGGATAGCTGTACTGAAACTCATTAGAGTAGACATTGATTTTTTTTTTTTTGTCTCTAAAGAACTTTTAAGCATTTGTTTAAAAAACAAAAACATTGGCAAAGCAATTTACCAGGAAAACATTATTATTATTATTTTTTTGTGTGGTCTGAATTTCTGTGGTGTGGTCACAGTTTTGCAAAGGCTTTGGCACCAATTCATTTTGTAAAGCTGGAAAAAGCATACAGGCTGCAATTCAAATAGGAGATATAACTGATAGCAATCTTCTAGCTTAGACTTTTGTTTTCTTTTATTGGGTGACTTTATTCTTTCCTAAATGTTTTGCTTCTCTAAGTGTTCTTGTAATTGCTGATGAAGAAACTTGAGTTTTTCTCAAGCATTTGCTTTGGCTAAAGTTGTGATCTTATGCAGCGGGGCAGTAAATAAGCAGTTATACCAAAACAAACATGGACATGGATAATCATAGAATCATGTTTCAGAGTGGGTCAACCTAGCTGTGCAAGCCGTAAATTACAATGTCACTGGCTGATGGCAATCAAAGACTTCTAAGTTTAAGGTGTCAGAATTTTTTTGTTATCCTCAAATGATTAGATGTGCTCAAGGTCTGCTATCATTTGAATGCTGTTACACAGTTCAGCAAGCACTTGACCTCTACCTGCTTGTGAGCACCGTAGGATTTAAGGACGTGCTCGTGCTCGTAGCTTGAAGGTCTCTGGCAACTTCTCTGAGCCTTAAGAGCCTGGGATTGCCTTTCAATCACAAACACGGTGAGTGAGTCACCCATATCAGAATTCCCTCCTGACTCTACATCAACAGACAAATGTGTGCTAGCTGGGGTGTGATAGCAAAAGTGCTTTTTTTCCTCTAAGACTCCTCTTCTTTAGAAGAAAATGATGTATTCATCCAAAAGCAGTTTAGGAGAGAAAAGCTTCTGAAATTTCCTCTTCGTGCTTTCAGAGACTGATAAACGTAACTGTAAATGCTTTTACCTTGTGATTTTATTGAAAATGTTGGCCTGTATACCTATAGTCTGCAGCTCCTGGCTGGAGAAGCTGTTAGCGTTCCCCTGGTAGTGCATCAGTCCCAGGATGGTGGGGTGCTAATGGGATAGCACTAGATTGCTGTGGTAAATCACTTCTGCTCTTGTTTTTTGTTGTCTGAGATTATCCACCAAGCACCACAGCAGAGGTCAAGAGGATCCTGCTCATCCAGCAGGGATATGGGCAATGGCTGCAGTACTCCCTATTGTGCATGGGTGTCCGTACACATACAGGTTGTGTTCTCAGTTGGGATGGTGGCTGAAGCAAGGAGTGCTGAGTCACCTGAAGGGGCTTTCTCCGAGTTTCTTCAAAATAGATAGGGAGGGAGAGAAAAATATTGTTCTTAAGTGGTTACTTGGAATTGCTTCTGGTAGGGGCCCAATTGCAATTACAGTTGTGCTGAACGCAGTGTCAGCTCTCCTGATAAACTCATTGCTAGTGCTGCTGTCCACAGTATCTCTATGAGACATTTGGTGCTATAAAGGCTACCCAGGGGAGGTGGGGGAGTCACCATCCCTGGAGGTGTTCAAGAACTGTGGAGATGTGGCACTGAGGGATATGGTCAGTGGGCATGGTGGAGGTAGGCTCGTGGTTGGACTTGGTGACCTTAGAGGTCTTTACTTACCTTAACGATTCTTTGTTTCTACTCCGTGATTCTAAAGAAGATAGCAGAAGACTTGAAACCTAACTTTTTAACAGCCAGTGCTCCTGAGGGTGTGATTTTCCAGGTTTGTTAGAAATGAGGAAAGTTGATGCTTCATAAAAGCCCCTTAGGGAATTTTAGCCAATCTTAACCATGCTGACACCACTTTTTTGATGACTCTACTGCTTATTGCAGTATGAGAGAACCTTGTCTTATGACTATGGTTGATCTGTTCATGTGGCTGGATTCATGATGCTTTGTACATAGTAATTTTTCCTGAAAGCAGATTTTAAATCTCAGTATGGTTGGAGCAGAAATGTGCTTTTCAGGCCTTCTAAACCATTCTCTTAGCCACAAACTGCTTTCATGTGAGGAGGTGTGCATGATTATTGGTTCTCATTTATTTCATGTTTGGAAATGAAATAAGACCCTCTGCCATGCAATAGGACCCTACCTGCACAGTCTTCTGTGTTATCCTTGCAATGGTTTATGCATGTCTAACAGCCCAGGATGAGACTGCGTTGGGTGTCTGTCAGTAGTAACTCTCCTCTTGCTAAGTGAGCTACTGTGGAGCAATAAATAACAACTTAGACCAAATGCAGCCTTAGCTGAACTGCAGCTGGAGAGAGGGAATGGCTGGAGGGAAAATATTCATCAAAAGTCAAATAAACCTTTCATCAAAATATTTTTTGAATGCTCTGTGAACCTCTACATGAAGTCGGTCATCCTTCAGACGTGGAGGGATAATGTGAAACACAGAGGAGCGTGTTGTGTTCTGTGATGTGGAGAATATTGGAAAAATGAATCTGTCACTGCTTTGGGTTTCATAGATGGAGAATGGATCTCAGCTTGACTCAGAGCTGCCATTAAATATGTTGTGTCTGGGGTAGATGAGCTGGTATATGCCTGAGTTCGGGGGTGTGGGTTTAGGAGGTGAAAAGTCACAATGACACCACACCACCAAAATGGGGCAGTTTGGCTTCTGAATGTGTGTTTTACCCACGTGCCTTGTACCTGCTCTGGTGTTTGCTGCATTATGTTCACTAAAAAGGGCAACCAGCACAGACAAGCAGGTAGCACTCTCTTAGTAGGTGAGAGGGAAATTTCTGCTAGGTTTTGATGTGGTTCTTTTCCACTTCCAGGAGTTTACATCCATCTCAGTTATCCTTCCCATTAGACATGAGGTCTCCGCTGGAAAAAAGCCTTTTAGAGCTGTATACATTACCTCTTTACATTTGTGTTGATGTTCTACTCAGCCATCTGTACCTGATACAGAAGTAAAAAGGAGTTCTCATCTAAAAATAAGTGTCTGTGAAGTTTAAAACTACCAAAACACTTTTTTCTCATCTTTCCTTGTTAAGGCCCATCTGGAAGTTTCACTACACTTAGATTGCTATACTCACGTTTGCCATGGTTTACAGCCTGGTTTGAGCTGGAATTTGTGATATGCTGAAGCTGAAGAATTTCCGAGTCCTCCCTCCTGAAGTGCCTTACCCAATGAAACATACCTTTTAAAATGTCATCTCTGCTAGCATACAGAGTAGAAACATTTTAACAGAAAGCCAGAGCATTTCTGTGGCAGATATTGAGTTTGTAGTTAGAAATAAGCGTGGAAGTTTAGCTGTGTCAGTGACAGCTATCACAATCATCATATAATAATTGGATAATGGTGCGATATACAGGGTGTATTGACCTAAAATTTTGTTTTAAAAATACTTTAAATGCTAATTTTGATGATTCTTAGCTTTACCATAAAGCTACTCATTGCTTCACATTGTTGTTTTACTGTTCTTGTCCTGTATTGGCAAGGTGAAATGCTTTCAGTCAAGTTGCTCTCAGACTATATTGGTCAATACAGGAATGAACTGTGTCGCTAAATTTCATGCTTCAGCCCAAAGACTCAATGAAATCCTACTGAAAGTGAAAAGCTCGTTGTTGCTTTATTTATTTTTTTTTTCTTCTTCTTCAATGAGTTGAGGTTTTCTTTGGGGTGTTACTGGGAATAGGGAACAGCACTAATAATTATAGTGCATTTCTCAGCCTTGTCAGTGTCAACTTCTTATTCCGGAATGGTAGAGCTGGAGAAGCCACAGAAAGGGCAGAGAGAAAAGTCACACATTCGTAATTATAATATTTAAAAAAACTGTTTGCTATTTCCTTGAAGAAACCCAGGTATGAACCATCTTCTCATTAATTTTCTAGTGGACCTAAATTTGAGTACTTGTGCCCTATTAATCAGGACAAACATAATGACTTTGTTATTGGGTACATTTTTCTTCTGTTTAAATTCACTCATCTATCAAAGAAAAAAAAATCACTAGTTGAGAAATGGATGAATTTCAAATTCTAGTGGACGGGGATTTTTCCAAAATAACCTCCCAGAATTCTTACATAATTAAAAAAAAAAGTCAAGAAAAAAGCACACAAGTAAAAAAAAAATTCTCTTTTTGGACACTGATCGAGGTCAATAGCTATAAAATATGGAGTAAAATGTTTACCCCCAGCTCTAAGTTTGAGATATTCATGAGGACAGTACTTTGCTGATCTGAAGACCAGTCCTTCCCTTGGCCTTACTGGCAACGAAAGTAACATCTCTTTGTTGTATGGGTTTATCCTTAGGGCCACACTTTCTGTTTCTTATAATTGTCTGACTACCAGTTCTTTAGGGTATCATGAGACACTTTCTTTAGGAAGACTTCAACCTAAATTATTGAGTCAGAACAAAGTTCAGGGAAAAACTGTGTTTTTCCAGTCTTGATTTCAAATGAGCCACGCTTAGGGAAGAGTTAGATGCAGTTCAAAATAAATGCTTGTAACAAAAAATTTCAATCCAACCATCTGCTTCAAAATGAACTTCAGTATGTTTAAAAGAAAAACAACAAAAAACACGGAACTCTTAAGGGGAGGATTTGCTACTGAGACCTCTGAGAATCTGTGTCTGAGTTCTCTACCAGCTTGCTTCTCATTTCAGTGGGGAATTCCTGGGTGCTGATCTCTCTGTAATTACTTCTCACCAGGTCAGCTCAAGTGTACCCATAATCTGTAAGGCTTAATTTTTTCTGTTGCATCCCCATTTCTTCCAAAGATGAAATTCTAAATTCTGCGACTAATCAAATATGCTTTGCAAATATCAGCTTTACTAATGTATTTCAAAAGGTGCTAAAGCACTTATCTCCTTTACATCAACTATTAGTTGTGTGACTTTTGTATGGTAAATTGAGACTGAAAGAACTGGACAACCCCATTGGTGTATCTATAGGAAAGGTGAACAAATCGCTGCTAGAAAAATCTCTATCTGTAACAGCAATATTGCTAACAGGGAAAAATGATTCAACTGAGGCAGATTGAAAAGATGTCAGAAATATGAGAACAGAACGCTTTTCCCCGTACCAGTCATTTTCTTTATTTTTTTCTCTATTGTAAGCAATTTTCCAGACACAGAAGTGAATGTCTGCTTATTTGTCCTGTCACTCGTAAGCAAATATGACTTTTGTGCTTCTGAAAGCTCCATCTTAAGTCACTTCCTTTTACGAAGTCCATTTAATGTTGGCTCCGAATAGTAAATGTTCATTTATTCTCTCCTGGTCTACTATCAATGGAAAAGCAGGAACTGAGCAGGTTAGAGTTCCTCTTTAGGCTCTAATTTTTGCAGTGGTACTCTCAAAGAATATTTATGTTCATGAAATGTAAATTGTAATAGTGAGATTTTTCACTTCATGTTTGAAAATATGCATCAGTCGCTTCTGCATACCTTTTTTGTACCCAGCCATATACAAATACATTTTTCTGCTGCACATAGCAACTGGGAATAAAACAAAGTGCTGTGAGTGAACATGTTTTCAGTGCTCTTTTAGTGAGCTCAGGACATTCCAAATGACATTTCATAGGTAGCACAGGGAGAAATCATCAGCAGAGCCATCGTGTTTATCTGCTCATTAATGGAGTCAGCGTTATGAAACATGGATTGGCAGAATGAACAAAGCAAAAGCAATTACTGAACTCTCTGCATTAATGTGTAGGAAGCTGAGGGTCTCATTTAAATTGTTAGCACCTTACCAGTATTAGATTTGAACCCAGAAACAGTTAATTTGATCTTCTACCATACATATAAATTATGAGGCTGAAGCAATTGAGAAGAGGCTTATCTTCTCATATGGTAATAGGAGGTTGGTAGGGCTGTTTTTAAGCTGGAAAAAGTGTATTGTATCACTCTTGAGCAACCTTACAGCATTTTATTCTGGCTTATAATATATAATTTTATTCTGGTTTGTGCAAGCTGTTTATTCTGCACCTTACCTTTACTGAAGTCTTGCTTTCTCTCTTGTGGTAGCAGATGTTGAGGTCTTGCATGTGAAATTTTTACTTGAAGACAGATTGAAGCTTTGTTCAGGAGTTTGCTAACAGATTTACCACTTCTGTAAGTAACAGTACTTAGGAAAAAAAAAAAAAAAACAAACCAAAAAGACAAATATTTCTTTTCAGGGGTGTTAGCCTGGACGTGTCTAACTCCTAAGGGCCAGCTGTACTTCAGAGACTCTTTGACATAGAGTGAATGCATACCAACAGGTATTGCTGCTTGGTGCCACAATCTCAGTACTCCTGTTAGCATCCCAGATGGGGAAATGAAATGGTAAGGGGAATGAATGGAACTGGCCGAATGAAGAGTGGAATAAGGAGATTATATCTTAGTACTGTGCAAAGGGCATGGGTGAGTGCTGCTCAGGACAGGGGTCTGTTGCAGAACAACACATGCTCTTTTGGCCATCAAAAGAACTGAGTTGTGGTACTCCAAGTACTTAGGGAAAGAGGTGTACTGCTGAGGAACAGGTCAGTCCCAAGGAGTTGGGTAGCAGTGCCTTTCTATGTATTTTCTTATTCCCTTTGAAAGGGCAGAGTTGGTGGGAGGGAGAGTGCATGGTTCAAAACCAAAGAGAGGGATCGCAGAAGATGCCACTGTGGTGCATTTTGCTGCCTGTGCCATAATTGCTGTCGTTAGCTGTGACCTCTGAGCAGTGGGATGTGCTCATCAGAGTTAGCTAATGACCAGCAAAATGCCTTACAGACTTTCTCAGGTGTGGGGGTTGTATCCTCACCAGTTACTGGTCTGAAGTCCCTGCAGGAAACCAGGGCAGGCATACTAACGTCTCACACCATAGCTGCCAAGTCATTAATTTTCTGACTAACAGCAGTTCTTGAGAAAAGAGACCAAACTGCGGATTACCACAAACATAAATCTCTCGCAGCGGCACTAAATTGGGTAGGAGCGAGTGAAACAGCCCAAATGAAGCTCGTACCTTGCTAACGGGCCAGTTAGATAGATAGGCCATAACTTTTGAACAATCTGGAACAAATCTGCAGCATGTATGGTTTCTGAAATGCCCACATTATCTATTGCTTAATCAGTAGTTGTGTAAGAAATCACTGTGGTTATCGGAGCAGAGGAAACAGCTTTACTGCTTCCATTAAGAAGTACCATTATGCAATAGCAAGACATTATCTTCATAAATCACTTGTACTGGGGATATATTTGTCAGGTTTCAAACAGATTGTGTAATTATCACATAATTTTATTTCAAGGGTTCATAACAGGGAATTAGATATGACATTTGGTAATATAAACAGTGCAATTGACTTGCATAGCAGTTAGCCATAAATGTTTAAAGAACTTAGCTCTAAAGGATTTTTATAATGCTGTTCGACAGCGGGTTCTCAGAATTTGTATTGTACCTACAACATGAGTAAGAGCAGCTTGTGAGTCATTGGCTCAACGATGGTATGTGCTAAGTGTTGTGAAGTGAGCACAAGCACTCTGCAGTGTCAGGGGTGCGAACAGCGTCCATTGGTGGAAAAAGCAAGCCTAGAAAAGTTTCCTACATTTATTACAGAGAACCTCTTAAATGTGTAAGATTCAGAAATTTGACACTAAATGGACCAGTAGTACTGGGAGTATTAGTGATGTCTATCAATATGTTAATATTGCTTTGTACAAGTTAGCCTTCTTCATGCGATGTTTTGCAGGAATGCATAGATGGACATAACAAAATAATCAGTGATTTGTCATGTCTGTCTCTGTCACTGGTTGCCGAATTGTGTCCAGAGATCTTATTTGCTTATGAGTAATGGGATTATTCTTTTACTGGATCTTCAGAGTCTTTAGGAACTGTGGTATGGCTTATGAGGGTGCCAGACCTGTTCTTTCTAATTTCACTTGCTTGCTAAAGTGTGATGAGGTATCCTTTAGCAAGTTGTTTAATTTCATTATTATTCAATTTGTTCTGTAGAATGAATGTGAAATCTTTCATCTCCTGTGGATGCCCAGAGAAGCTAAAGCAAGTAAGTTTTCTGGTACCCACAGTACAAATGTGGAGTCTTATTTTACACTGAACAGGGCTGAATGGCAAGTTTGCGGAGGGAAAAGAGTGCCTGGAAGCACAAGTACATTCCCTAGCTCCCAGGCCAACCATTAGGCTGGGTATCCACGCTCATTACCAGGCACATCCTGCTTCTTGGTTATAGTATTGCATTGTGAAGTCTGAGTGTGCAGCCTTTTCAAAGGAACAGATTCCCTCTGTGTTCTCCTGGTAGCCCTTTAAATCTATGATCCACAGCCATGGAGCTGATAGCTCTGAAATTGCTGTAGTTTCCTGAGATGTTTCACTGAGCTGGTTATGGTTTTAATAATCCAAAAGTAGGGCTTGATGTCAGAGTGGACATCTGCTGTTGGATGCACCCACTGGAGTGACAGCAGGGTGCAAATATAAACAATCGTTATTAAGCTTTTTTTCTAGATAAGTTTTGGTTGTGAGTGCTGGCCTTGGCTGCTTTGGAACTTTTTGTTTCTGCCTTACGTTGCTGAGAAGTATGAAACATTAATTAGCACTCGATCATTGCCGTGGCTCTGAGTAATACAACTTTCACAGAAATAGTTTTTCCTCCCCTTACACTTATGTAGGTGTCTTAATAACTGAAGTTATGATAAAATAGCAGTGCGTTATGCAGCTGAGTTTAAAGCAGGTGCACAGGTTTCCAGATTCTCACTCACATTGCAGTTGGTAGTTTCACCAATCCATGCTGTATATCTGGATACACAGTGAAGCTGTGCCCAAGCACCGTGGGCTGAGTGCAACTTGTTTTAGGCCTCAGCCACACAAACCCAGAGGCAGTGCAGCCCTAGTGAGCCCAGTTGGCCCTATCCCATCTAGGCTGTGCTCACCCCATCGCTTTCCCATGGTAGCACCAAGAGGAGCTGCCCTGCTCCTGCCAGGGTGTGCATCTGGCCAGGTTGTGTGGCTTGTGCCAGCTTGTGGTTATCCAGGCCCTGTGGAGTGGCTGTGGTGTAGGTGCAGGGAGGTGTTTGTGGCACTCTGTGCAAAACCCTATTTATGAAGCTGAGTGAATTCCTGGGTATGGGGACCCGATGCAGAGTTTGGAATGGAAGCCAGTGGCTTAAGAAACACTGGGAATCACGCGCATCTCTCACTAGCACTTAGTGTCAGTGTTATTTGTACAACTTTTGTTATTTCAGAAATGCAGATTGTAGCTGGCTGCTGCTAAGGCTTTTGCTAGTTCATTGTTTACCCAAGGCAGCTTATTTCTTACTTTTGTCACTGTCAATTACAGCAAAATCCATTACTCTCACGATTAGCAAGTGGGCTTTAATTCCATCTCAGGAAGACTAAAGGCTGCAGTGAGGAACTTGGGAGCTTAGCAAATTGGGTTGATTATAAAATTGACACAAGGGTGATGTCCTTGACACCAATGTACAGATGGTGATATTGCTGAACTCTTTGTCTGATTAATTGAGCAGAGGTCTATTGAGAAATGGCATATCCTGAAGACGCTACAGCTTGCATCTTTAATTGTTCCTGTAGGATCTCTGGAAGGATGACTTCTGTAAAAGCAGGTAGAGACAAATTGATGGCAGAAATCTTTAAGTGAAATTGCTACATGCTAATGGGAGACAAGCTGTGACTGCATGGGTGGGCTCTTCATTGTTTTGAATTTGTATTGCATTTAATTTTACAGAAAACTACATAATAGCTGGTAACATTCTGTCTTCCGTCCATAAGATCTATCCAAAAGCAACTGAGGAAGCCAACAATTTTAAAGGAGCAAATTCAGTAGAAGTTTAAGAATTCTAATTAAGGAATACAGCAACAACAAAAAACTATAGCAATAAAAATGTGCACTCACATACAAACCAGATCACAAGCAGTGTCAGTCTGAGGAATCTAGAAGATGAAGAAACACTGGTGGTTGGCGTGATAGGGTAAATCCTACCCAGTCTCACTGATAAAACTGAGAATGAGTCGAAGTCTTATTGCACCCCAGGTAAGCAGGAGTTTGAGGTTGGGGAAAATGATCAGGTGGACCCACCTGCTTCTAGATATTGCTTTGGACTGACCTGCTGCTCCAGGTACCTGAGGTGCCCATCCCCTCCCTCAGATGCAGCCAGCTGGGTCAGGTGTATGAGACACTTACTGAACCTGCGGCATGGCTGTGAACAGGGATTTCCTTCACATTGTCCTGTTTTCTCATCTAAATGCTGTAATTTGTATTGACGTGTGTTCTTGTGAAACATGGTAAGACCTTCTAGTTGGAATACTCAATGCATTATTTCATTCTCACTGGCCTTTGCGTATATGTTGTGTTTGCTGTATGTGATGGCAGCATGGTTTTGGTCTCTATTTGCACAGCATCTAGCACAAAGGGCCTAAGCTCAGGACCAGGCACTGTGGAAATGTTCACAGGACCTCCATGTGCTGCTAGCATATGCAGTGTTTCCCAGTGAGTGTGAGTGAATCAGTTTTCACGTCAGCCTTTGGCTACATTAGATGACTGATAGGGATTGTGTCTCTTCTGCGTGAGATATGCATGCAATTATAACACCTCTGATTCTGAGGCACTTATCTCACATTACTCAAGCTGTGGGCAGGGCTTTGTGGTGTGTAGGAGGCAAAGTGCAGAAGGTGCAGCGTTGGGAGAGAGGGATTAAAATGGCTTTGACCATTTTGCCACCACCAGATTATTCACTGCTCTGGGGCTGTATGACCTGGGCCACCACCATCTCCCGATTGCAGAGCACTTGCTCTTGGTGTGTGACCTTTCCAGCAGCTGCATTCCTGGCACATCCCAGGGCTGCAGTTAACAAGAGAGTGGTCTGGGAAGAGCCTCTGCAGGGCTTGTGTTAGGGCTTCTCTGTGCAAGCCAGCACTCTCATATTGTGCTCAGAGACTTGAGCGTCACGAAGATCTTGCCTTTATGAGTATGCACAGTGCATAAATAATGCATGTCCCCGTGTAACAGCAGCTGCTGAAGATGCCTGCAGTATATACCAGGGACCAAAGAATGTTGGGGTGAAGCACAAAGAAGCAAACATTTAACCATAGTGTTTTGTGAATTTTGATATGTACTGAGGGTGGAAAATCTGTGTTATTTTAGTCTTGCCAGAAAATATCAACAATTTATTCATTTGGGGTTATTATTTGTAAATTGTCTCTGTCTTGGGAAATATCTTAAATCCAATATATAGCAAATCTTTATCAATTCTTCTCTACTCTGTAACAAGTAATCCACTACAGATATGCATGCTGAATTTGTTCCCCTGCACGCTGTTCAGTTCCCCAGCAGTGTTCTTGTGCAGGGCGGGGATGTAAGGCTTAGTCTGTGTGTGCCTTGAAGGTGTATTGGCCTCTGGTTCATAGGGGACTGGGTAAACAAAATTTTCAAAGGCCAAGGACTCTGAAGAAGAATATTTGGCTTTTTTTCATACCGACAAAGCTCAGCTATTGGGCTTGACTTCAACCCCAGTAGTTCTGATGATGGCAAACAGAGTTGTGAGGGTAACTTGGGGCTTTGTCTGATAAAACCAGTATATTTGAGTCACTGGGAACCTGCAAGAAGCAAGCTTGTACTGCTTAACATGCAAGCCACCAAGTTCTTCAGGATCACTCATAATGCATTTAATATAGTCACTTTTTAGGATGCTGAAGGTATTGGTGTTATTAGTTGGCACCTCTTCTTGCAAAGACAGATGGAGTCTTTAGGTGAGCTCAGCTGGGAGCATGTTGACTTGGCTGCAGTAGTGCTTGGTCTTTGGGCAGCAACTGTGAGCAGGCGAGAAGCCCAGGAGGATATCTTTAATTAGACCTTCAGCAATAGGCAGCGTCTTGTTCTCCATTATTACTAGGATAAGGTCATCTAGCAGCCTGTGTGTGCCTCATCAAAGCTATTAACCACGTGAGCAAGGATGAGGGGAATGCTGGATATCACTACAACCTCTACAATACTTTTAATCAAAACCAGAGTATGTGCAGCCTAATCTTAACTCGTATTTACTTTTGTGCTTTCATTTGGAGGGATAATGAAAGAAATGTACAGGAATATTTACTTTGCAGAGACGAGTGACGGATGTTCCAACAGCGGGGATTGCATCGAGGAATAGCAAGCGTGAAAGAACATGTTTGAGCAGAAGAGGATGCTGTAGAGAAACCAGGCTGTCTCTTTCTGATTTCTAAGAGGGGGTGGGTGCTCAGACTGTTTTCACTAAGTGCTGGAAAAAAGGGAATTTGGTATTGCCCTTAAGCATTTACAGCCTGCTCAAGGCTGCCTAGCTGTGCCTGTTCAGCCCAAGTCAACTGCTGCGTGCTCCCAGGGCCTTGCTGGGTGTAACGTGGGATTAATGCTGAACAGAGAAGTTGGCCTGGACCATTTCTTTGCTACCAACGCACAGCAAGCCACTGTGCTGTTACCTGTGCGTAAGGCCATGGGGAGGGGTGAAAAGTAAGCTTTGGATTCTGCTCCTTTGCTTCTACTCTCTCAAAAGAGGTAAAATCGTGTTTTCTCTCAGCCTGACTCTTAAAGGCAGTGAAATTATTGCAGGTAAGCCCCAGTGAAAGCTCTGTCAACAAACATATGAGAAGCTAAAGCAAAATCCCCTTCCTCGAGGAAAACTCAGTACAAAAATGAATGGTACTAAGTTATTCCTTCCAGAGAGTATTTTTCCCTGGTAACTCATAAAGCTAGTGCTGAATGATGAGTTTTTGTCAAATTGTACAGCATGGCACTCTCACTGTTCTTTGACAAGATATTTTGTGTATAATTATAAAACAAATTACTCCGTTGCTCTGTTGTATTTTAAGACACAAACTGGACTCAAGGCTTACTCAGCCTCAGGACATGGGTTTCTTTAAAACTAAACATTTTGGGCATTTTTTTCTCTAATTCCTTATATAGAGTGTGATTGAAGAGGTTTGTTTTTTTTTTTTTTTTGGAGGAAGAAATTGGGTTAATATGTCCCCCCATTTCTTTCTGCCCCTTCCCTGGAGTGTATGAAACTATCAGACCAAGGTGAACGTCAGAGAAGCACCTTGTAGCCTCAATGCAAGTTACAGCAATGCTTTGGTCTGGATAATTCCTATCTGAAGGCATCAAATGTAAGTTTTGAAAAACAAATGTGCGCAGACAGTGAGTCTCAATGATTCTGCAAAACAGAAGGAGGAGAGGTTGGGTGACAGTGCCAGCACCCTGGGGGTCTTAATGGGCTTCATTGAGCCTCTCTGCCAGTGAAAGGCAATCTTCTCAGGTGCAAAGCGGTAGAGGCAGTAATTAATACCAAAGGCATTTTGTTTGGAAGGCAATATTGCTTTGTCTCTAGCTCAGGGAAGCCCAAATGAATTGCTAATTCTGAGCGTGGATGGATTTATTTATTTATTTTCAACAAATTAAGGAGGAAAAAAGCGCTTCAGAAACTTCCAGATTCTTCTTGTGAAATAGGGATGGATTTTCTGAATGTGGATTTAAACACAGGCAGTGAATGGGGTATGACTTTGATCTTTCCATGTTTTGTCCTAAAGGATCTTTCTTTTGAGAAACTGCTCTGCTTAAACTTGACTGCAATTCTTGCTATCATTGTTAAAGTATTAATTCTTGGATTTCCACGGGCAACAAGTGGAGAGAGAAGCAAATACTTCATTATATACTAAGCATGGTTCTGTTTCTGTATTTTACTTCAAAGCAGGAAAAAAGTGTCCTACTTTGCTATTGAAGCAGTCAGTTAGGCATGTTAGGAAGCCATTTTATTTCCCTTAGCTTGGATATTCAATATCTGGTTTTAAAATACTGGCAGGCTATGTATGCAACAGCAGCTTCCAGATCTCTATTAAAAAGTAAAAGCCCTGTGCAGTGCCTCTGTGCCATTTCCCTGAATTTGACAAACAGCTTTAGTAGGGCCTGACATTGGGAGGGACGGAGCAGGGTGCAATTGTTTTAGTGAAGGTGGCAGGCTGTTGTTCAAATCTGATAATGGAAGTAAACCATATAGAGAGAAGCGTATTGAATATTGCTTATAACTACATTTATTACAAAAAACCCCACATTTTAAATGTATTCGTTTCAAAGCTGATAACGCTAAAAAGGCTAAAAGCCCATATTTACCTCAGTCTATCCAATGAGTTGTTAACCCCAAGAAACTAACTGAACAGATTATTCTATTGTGTTATACATCCTCGAGTAATGTGTAAAATAAGGCTTGGAGAGAAATGGGAGCAAAAAAATACCATTATATCTGAAGAATAATCTGAACTTGACATGACAGCAACCTTCTACAAGAAGCAGCCTGTGATGAATTTCCATTCTTCCAGTGGAGTCCTGGTGAATGGCAACAAGCTCTGTCAAGGCATATTTGTGTAAGAAAATCACACTGAGTGAAGCTATTAGAAGTTTTTGGAAGGCGTATTTCTTTGTCAACACATGAAACATTCCATGGAAATACTCTGAATTGAGTTCATCTTTCAAGGCAGGGTGGGACATGTTGGAAACCCGCTAGGTGTCCTACCTGTAGATGCTTGCAGGAGTGTGTTGTGGTGGGAAAGATACTTGCTGGGGAGCGTATTTTCTTCTGCTGAACAATGTCACTTTATGGAAATGTTAAAATATCTGAGAGTGAAGACTTTTTAAGCTTAATTCTGTTTCCTAGACAGTTGTAACACAGCTTTTCAGAAGAGATATTTTGGGATTAGCCTGACTGGTGTGTCCTGACCAATGCAGCAGATGAGCAGAGAAACAGTCTCTGGATATAGATATCTTCACACTGAACTATCTATTTTGTACTGGGAAGCATTATTCCCTTGTACTGGAAACTAAGCTTTTCAGTAAACACTGGGAGGGGAGGAAACATAATTATCACCTTCAGATGAGCTATGCCAAAGGATTCATAGAAGCACTTGTTTGATTTGGAAATGAATCAGGCATGCTAATGGTTGCACATCTTCAAAGTCTGTTTTCCAGAATCATCCATAGTCTGTTGGCAAGATGGGACTGGACAGCAGTCCAAGGATTCCAAGTTGCATGCTTGACTCTGGCAGAAGCAGCACCAACAGTCTGTGCTTGCGATTGAAGGGGAATTCATGAGTGCATTTATCTAGTCCAGTGTTTCACCTGATTAGTGCTAATCAAGCCAGCAAGGGTGGATTAGTAATATGTGATTAAAAGGTTATAAGGTTTCATTTAGAAACCAGCAAATATACTATAAGAAATACCGAGAATGAATTGGCAAATAGTTTGCAAGAAATAATTAATCTCTTACAGCTGCATTTATTTTTCTTTCTATTATGGCATCTCTCAGAACATCACTGCACAACCCTTGTCTCTGTCAGCTTACCGAATTAAGCTGTGCTTCTGCAAATCAGCACCATGCTATTACTGCTTCCAGCTTGGTACTGCTCACAGCTGGGGCAGCTTTGCTCTTACCAGCATGTGGCTGTCATCAGCTTGTCACCGTGTGCCTCAGTGACATTATGTATCTGATGCCACACCAGGCCAGCTCAGTAACACAGGAATATCAGACAATACTAAAGCTCACTCTGAGAATGACAGTTTGGCCCAACCACAAGCTGTGCTTATCTGTTGAGCTGTATTTTCCTATTTCTCTATGCAACAGAGGATGAAGAGCTACTGGTACTGCTGGAGGTGGCTGCCACCTGCCTGGTTCCTTTGGCACAGCTCAGCATCAGGTGCTGTAGAGCAGCAAAATTTGGCCTCACCTCTTCTTCCCTTAGACACTGTAATGCTGTAGGTAGGGTAGGGAAATGAGTTTGCAAACAGATTTATCCTTGCCTGTGGCTGACAGCTGTGTCCCCCAGGAGACATGAATCACAGTCGGATGCCTCAAGGCAACTGGCCAGAAGTTCTTCAGGAGTATTCTGCTGAGGCTAATACAGGAGAGCAAAGGCTAAAAGCTGTGCTATTCATGTTTTCTTCTGTTGAAGGAGTTTATTTGTCTTTTGGATTGTTGCTTTCTAGGATGATCACAGCTCTGTAGAAGTTGGAGGAGATGCTTGGCTGATGGGCTACCCTGTAAGCACCTGAGTGTCTTGGTCTCTGAAAATGGTGGATTTTCTTCCTAAATATTTCTTAAATTACCTGGCAAAACACATCAACTAATAAACAAGGCATGTATTCTTTACTCCTGCAGTGGAACCAGCTGGTTATAGATTTTAAGAAAATGGGTTGTGGTGTTCTGTGTCTTAATCCCTGTTATTACTGTGTAAATAACTCCATCCAATTAAACTCTAATGTGTTGACTTTATTATGTGATGGCAGACTGTGCTTGTGCTCTAACAGCCACTGTAGCTCACTGGAAAATAGGTGCGCTCAAGGCATAGTAATGCTTTGTTCAAACAAATGGTGTGAGTGAAATTGCTTTCTCACTGTGCATATTATGAGGTAGATCTTAAAGCCCCCTTCCTGCTGCTGCATCTGGGCTTGATGTGAAGTCAGTGGGAGCTTTCCCATTGATTTTAATGGTAGCAGGCAGAGGTCAACAGTGAATGCTTCTCAAAGTGGCACTGTATGTATGATGCCAAGGGGCAGTTTTATGGGCTCAGGTTCTGGCTTTGGGAGGATGCCCCTTAAAGGGATTAAGTTCTTACAGGTGGGGTTAAGGCTTCCTCCTCTCACTTGTTTGTATCTTATTTAGACTATTCTCTGAAGTGCTTGCGCTCTCTTCTTATGCCTATGAGATCTGTTTGACCTTTCTTTCCCTGGGGTGTTGAAGTCTTGGTTGTAATGTTATACTCTAAAACCCAACTAATCAAAGCACCCTTGGAAACTTTTAGAACTCAAGCTATCCAGATATTTGCTGGTGTCCCTAGCATATACAAAAACTGTCCATAAATACACTGTCATGGTTTTATGATTTTCGGTTATTGGTATTCCACATCATACCACCTAACATACCACCATACATAACATCATGTAGTGTATGTACCTGGTTCTCAGAAGAGAAGGACTACTACTTTTCCCAGGGGGCTTTGTGACCCTGATACCGTTTTCCGGTCAGAGGGAAAGATAAAAACTTGCAGATCACGAGATATCTCTCTTTCTGCCCATCTCTCGTCCTGGCAGCACCTCGCTCCCCAGCTGTCTGTCCATCGGTATTAGAGTAAGGCCTACTTTAATTTTTGGACAGTCTCTCTCATTGTATTAGATTTATCAACTTAAATTGTAATTATATTGTCTTATAGTGTGTTATTTTGCATTCTGATATCTTATTTAGTAAATTAGTTTGTTTCTCCTCATATTGTTGCCGCTGTTTTGCTCTCAGGCCTATCTCCCTACCCTTTCTTCCCTTTTCCCTTTCCCGGCGCATGGGTCCATGGACCCCCTGCCCCATTTGTCATGGAACCGGGCCGAACCAGCCCCTAAGCCATTGACATACATGCTCAGTTAATGTAAGAATATATTGCTTCCTGAATTTGACAACAAGCACTGTACTTAATCAGATAATGAAGTTGCAACTGTCACTTACAAAAATAAGTACTTGAAGGAAATTCATTTTTGCATGTGTAGAAATACAAAATTAATTTTTATCTGCTAACTTCCTCAAAAAAAGTAACTCTTAGAGATAGCACACGAGTTCAAGTGGACACCTGCTCATCCAAATCTCTACGGTGCTTTGTAATATCAGATCAGAGACCTTTACTTGTTAAGATTATGTCCAGTTACTTGAAGTTGCAAATATTTCCCAAATTCATTGGATAAATACATGAAGCTGGAAGATAACATCTTCAAAAGGACAACTTCAAAGCTATATTGCTATATTTTTTTTCTATTTTGCTAATCAATATACAAACTTGTTCTCAAATAAAAGCCCAGCAGAAATTAAAAATCAAAAATATTCTTGGTGTGTTAGAGGAAGTGTTCACCCCCTCCAAAAGGGTTGAGTGGGGACTGTGGGAGCATTGCTGCAAAATGCTGCCATTTTTCATACATTTTAAACTGCTTCTTCATGAAGCAGGCTAATCTCATGTCAGGGTGCTGTATTACCAAGTAGCATAGTGAAACCCAAGTATGAGGCAAAACTAGGCTGGACAAACCCAGAAACCTAATTTTTATTATAAATTCATGCCATGATTTTCTGTAAGGTCTGTCTTCTTAGTTTTCCTTTTTTTTTTTTTAAACCAAGTGCTATATTTGAAAATGGTCTGTAAGAATGAAACGAGTGCAACTCCAGTCTGGAAAATCTGATGTTCGCTTGTTGTATGTTCTGGTCCTTAGTGGTTTAGGTGAGTAAACTTCCATCATTTTACTTTTTGTAATATTTGAATTAGAGTTGTAAGGCATTGCTTATGCATGACTTTGTTTTAAATATATGATCAGCAACTTATTAATATTTCTGAGTTCCTATGTACCTAATCACTTGTGTTGCATTATGAATCACTCTGTTCTTTCCTGTAAGTTTCCATGGCAGACATGGATGCTCAGGGACTACTAATGGTACTGAGAGATGCAGAAAATCAGACTGTGGAGCAATTCTTCAAATTTTGCGCAGATTCAAATGAAATATTCCTTCTAGGTTATTAGTTTAAAAGGTCTTTAAGGTAGGATAACCATGTTAGTCAGAAGAAGGCTGTATTAAGCAACTTGAAAACTGAATTTATTATCACTGTTATGAAGATTTCTTCAAGGATGTGGAATTTTTAATAACTTTCTTTTATGCTGAAGTGCCTGCTGCAGCCTTCTTGGGAAATGGAAGGAGGTGAAGATGAAATGAATGCTAACGTGCCTGTTTCCTAGCTCTACCTTAGCAATTTTATAACTGGCAAGAGGCACAATCCCTTTTCTGCTGTAAATCAGTGTCTTTGAAAAGAGCACCGGGATGGTACAGTGGGTAACAGTTATTCTGTTCTGTGCTAATGGAAAACTTTGAACACTGAGTTAATTGAGAGTGCAATCACGCTATTTCTTAAAATCAAGATAAAATCATTTTCCATAATGAAAGAAGAAATATGGAACACTTTTGGCATTCAACAAAGTCAAGATTTTATCTAGGTTTCTGCTGACATCAATCTTCGTGTGTGGGTGAGAAGGGTTGAAATATCTCTCACAGCCTGCCCGCAGCCCTGTGCTTCCCATAGAGGGAATTTTCCCAAGCTCGAAGAGGGCTTTGTTGGGAAGGCAATGGGTGGCAGCAAAGGAAGGCAGCAGCTTTGCTCAGCAGCACAGCTTGGATGGCTGTGGGAATTGTAGGGCATTGCTGGGGCTCTGTTGGGCACGGGGAAGTGTGTGCTGCCCATATGAATGAGTTGCATGCCTGGAGGCTGAGAAATAGCCAGAAAACATGTTACACATCCTGCATAGTGTTTTTTTAATATACTGCTCAAAACCTTTGTTTCTTCAGAAATACATTGTTGGGTTTCAGTTACTGTGGGTTTTCTGCTTATTTCTTCCGCACACTTATGTTGTGTGTGTCTTGTTTTCCTTTCATGGGACTTCAGTATATGCAAAGTCTTAGTGTTCAAGGAGCTGCTGTTCCCATCCATGCTGTCTTCATAAAATTTGTTAGGAAGTCGGCACTAGGGAACTTGCCTGGGTAATAGAGCACAGCATTTAACAGCTGCAGAGCTATTGCTGGTGCATTTTGAAGTATTCCAGATTTCAGCCTGTGATATTAAGGGCTTTGAATAATGTAAAGGGACAGGATTCATCTAAAATTTGGAAAGTAGTGATGCTGAATGTTTTCTTGGACTCAGAACAAAGCCAACTCTCTTCCTTTCATGGTTGGCTCTCAGTGATTCTTCACTCTTGACGTGATGTCAGATTCACTCTGGGAATGCTAAATACAACTTGCACAAATACTGCTTTTCAGTTCTGACAGCTTTCTGTATGAAGCACTTCTGTGCTATACACAGACTTACGATGCCTGGCATATCTGAAGTGTGTTCAGAGTTTGCTTAATTACGTCTGGTTGTATGAACGTTGAGAGAGGATCCAGGCAGAAATAAACAAATAAAAAAACAGATATGAGAGTAAGCAAAGAATTGAAAATATTTGATTAGTAGCTGAAATGATCAAAATTTTCAAGGCCAGTTTTGCCATTTGAACGCATTACCATTGTGCAAGCAGTTAGAATAGCAGGTCTACTGCCTTGATTTGGCTTTGAAAGCCTTATCCCTTTGCTTGTCACTGAGGTGTGTTTGACAGAAAGAAGAGAGGTGAATACAAGTGTATTTTCTTCCTTTCGGATATTTACAAAGTTAATTATTTCATGGCTACTGACACGTGCTAGGTATTCTATATCAGTTAGGTTTTGTACTAAAAACACTGTCGTAGGAAATCTCCATGCATTTATTTGAGAATGGCTCCCAACACTAGGTGATAGCAGACTTCAACACCTCTTTCCATGCAGAGAAACTTTCTTTTCTGTTTGTGGCACTGTGGTTGCCCATCAGCAAAGGAATCTGATGCTAGCTGCACCTTCTGCCATCTTGTTTGCCAGGATACAATGATGTGAAATGTGCATGTTTGCAGTTGAGTTGAATCAATTAATTTTTTTTTTCTTTCAGATTTTTATTCTCCAGGGCTAGTAGGGAAGTATCAGGTTCTAATTCATGATAACATCTGAGAAAGCTGTGATGCTTTGTCTCTACAACTCCCTGAAAGGAGGTTGTGGTGAGGTGGGGGTAGGCCTGTTCTCCCTGGTGACAGCAGTAGGATGAGAACTGATGGCCTTAAGTTGTGCCAGGGAAGGGTCAGGTTGGATATTAGGAAAAATATCTCAGCAAGAGTGGTGATGCGCTGGCACAGGCTGCCCAGGGAGGTGATGGAGTCACCATTCCTGGAGGTGTTCAGGAACTGTGGAGCTGTGGTGCTGGGTGATGTGGTTAGTGGGCATGATGGGGATGGGTTGATGGTTGGACTGTGTTATCTTAGAGGTCTTTTCCAACCTTAATGTTTCTGTGAAGCTTGTGATGGTGTGTATAGATTAAATTGCAAAGGTTGGCTATACTGGAGTATCTGCGAAAAATTATACTGACCCACAGGTACTGCTATTTATTATTATATATATAATATACATTTGTATATACTGACATCACTAATTCTGTACTCCGTCTGATTTTCAGTGATTTAAGACATAATTTCCAGCTGTTTATTTTGTAATCAATGACACTTATTATATGTTCTTAACTTTACAAGTCAGGCTGAAGAAAATACCCAAATACAGAAATCTGAGGAGAGGCTTCTGGTTTGCGAAGTCTGCTGTGCATAAGGGCAGCGTTTGATCACAGAGTTCTTCTGTTTGGTGGTTATGGGCTCACACTGAATAGACATGCTGTGTGTGCAGTTTGCAGCTCAGCAACAGATCACCATGCAGAGCAGTGTAAATTTGACTAGGAAAGATAATCTGGTCTTTCATTCTGCAGGAGAGATCCCAAACTTAAACTCAGTCTGAATAGCTTTGGTTTTAAATTTGAAAATCATGAGTCCTTTCCTTGAAGACTGATTAGTTTTACCTCCTCTCCATGCCAGTTTAACCAGGCTTTTCTGCTCTGAGCTTGGCAAGCAGAAAAAAGAGAAGGAAAAATGAGCTGTTAAGTCTCTAGCAGCAGAGAGAAAAGGTAGAAATGACGTTTCTGAGAAACCTGATTTTGGAAGGGCTTCACTTTGTGTTGAGGTGTCAGTTTGAATAACAATAAGAGAAGTATAATTCTTAATGAACCAAGATCAGAACCTCTTGTGTCTCTTTCATAGTGCTGAATGGAGAACTGAAATGACCCTTGAGGGTTTTTGCTTGATACACATGCCTATGATGCTAGTAGGGAAGAAAAGAGGAGGAAAAATTTGAATTGACTGAAAAAAGATGCAATATTAACAACTCATTGAAAGTTATAATTAAGCTTCTGTGTCCTTTCCTTGAGGAGGTCCTGCTACTTTTCTAGATTAAAAAGCATTGTGAACATGGATGTATAGTTCTTAGCTATTATATCAAGCTAGCTTATATTCTTAAGACATTTAAGATCAAATAAGAGATGTTTGGGATATTGAAAATAACTTTGTTGTGTACTTTGTAGTTTAGTCTTTGATACCTTTTGGGAAGGCCGCTGGAGTTTTCTTTATTTCTTTTTGGAATTCTCAGCCAACAAAACAGAAAGCACTGAGAATGTGAAACAGCCTGGAAATGTTTTCTCTTCCATCAAGAAACACAACATGTCCTTTCAAAGCTTAATTGAGCAGCACAAAGCTAATTAGCTGTCCGAAGACATGCCATTTAATTCACAATCCAGCATTAATTTGTTCTACAGACCGAGCTTATCTCATGTACAAATGCCTTTGCCCTATGGCTTTCCAAACAGCTGCAATATACAAAAAAGACTGATAACTGTCATTTAAATGCTGCTTGCTTCCTTCACTTGTGCATAAAATACTGAACTACAAGTGAGTTGTAACTGGAAAGTTTTCACTGTCACAATGAAAAAATAACTTGTATTTTTATTCTCTTCTAGCTGGGAATAATGTCATTGCTCTATGATGCTAAAGCTATCATTTGAGATTTGCAGTAGATAATCACTTCTTCTGGCTAATCTAATGTGTGATTTTGATATGTTGAATAGTTTCAAAGCTTTTTGTGGATAGTAACTAATTGCCTTATCACTTTATCTTTATTATAAGAATCCTAAGTATATTTGCTAAGCTATTAAAGTGCAGAGGAATTACTATGGTTAATGTGGAATAGGTTTTATGCTGCTAATCTTTGAAGTATGTAGTATCATTTTCAGAGACTACTTAACAAATTCTTTCCCTTCTCCATCTTTGGTAAGAAAGTCATTACTTTCTTAAGATATGTTAACAAGTGAGTTCGTGGAGTATGACATCTCACACCAAAATACTAAAGCCTAGTAAATACTAAAGCCTGGCTGCCTTGCTGAGCTTCTTGTTCTAGCAGAAGTTGGTAGTTAATTTCTCCTCTTCTTAGCACAAGTCGATGCCTTTGTACATTATGCTCTCTTTATAAAGACCCATTAACAGAGAAGTTTGGAACCTCTTTCTCTTTGCAGAAGCCAGACGATACGCTTGGTCATTCTAAGCATGTTTGCTCTAAAGATTTTTATTTTCTCTTCTAAAAATCTTCTTTTGAACATCTGTGCCGGAGTTTTTGGAGATGCTTTTCTGTGACTCCAGGCTTTTCCCGGGCTCTGGTGTATCCCCGGGAACCAGAGTTCAGCAGAACTTTGCTTTTAGGATGACTAAAGGCCACAGGGACTGAGCTGCCACTTGTCCGGGCTGCGAGGTACGGACAGCAGGGAAGGACTAAGTGAAAGGGAGTAATGAGAGAAAAGGAAGAGACTAGAAGAGATGGAAGTCTTTTTAAGAATACTTCTACCGGTAAAATGAGATGTAACTTCCCAAACCTTAATCCTAATCCATTTAAAGTGACAATGGTTAGGGAATAAATATCTATTCATTCTGTAAATTTCTTTGTTTTGGTGGAACCCTTTCTCACAAATGGCTTGTGTGGTCCAGTTGGCAGGAAAGTCGAGTATAACTCTACCAGTAGCCAAGTATGTGGCCTCTGGCTCTGTGAGTGCTTTGGGGTTTGAATTTCAGGCTGACATATCTAAGCCTTTATTTTTAGAGTTGTAGATGAATGAAACACAAAGCTGATAGGTAAGGGAGTCAGGCAAGTCATTCTGATGTTCTGTCTTGGTCTGTGAATGAGAGGGAGCGGATATTCAGCTGCTGTCTACGGTTGTGCTACACTGCATTTGACTGTCCATTATGTCCTCACCAGCATCCTCTCTGGCACTTGTGTCTTCATCATCTCCTCCAGAGAGTTCCACATCTGTGTCTCCCTTGGCCATTGAGTTGGTCAGCTCGGAGAGGAAATTAAAAGTAATGAAATAGCATTATTATTTCCTTATTTTAATTGGTTTCCCAGTGTAGACTAATGGAGTGCCAATGATTCATAAGGCTTATAAATCACGAGAAGGAATAATGAGGAGATACTTCCCATTTTTAAATCTTAAACAAAGAAGAGGCATCATCACAAATTTTATGGCTGGGTCATAATACATCTTTGTAGCAGTTAACATATTTCTGTATTTAGAGAAGCCAGCATTTAATTTCAGGATTCACAGGAAGCTGTGAATGCTGTCTTCCCAACCTCAGCCAGCGGTCGTGCTCCTGGATGATGTCTCTGGGGCAGCCGATGTCCTCAACGTTGCCTGGTCCTGCGTGCTGCCTTTTTCATCCCCACACCATGCTGAGGTGTAGGAGCCTTCTGGGGTCATCCTGCCCTCCGCGAGACAAGAAGTGGTTTCACCTCTCCCATTGGACAGAGCTGATGGTCCAGTTGCCAGCTGGTCAGCGTACTGGTGGGAAGGAGCATTTCTACCCAGCTTGGAGGTAAAAGATAATTTATCACCTTCCCTGAGTAGCAGCCATCAGCCTGTCTGCTGGTTAGTTTTCTTGGAAACGTGATCACCTGCTCATACACGTTGGCACTGTCAATTGATGGAGCTGCTGGTCTCCCTTTGTTACTGCTGGGGCTGTGGCACCTCTGAGGATGGGGCCTGGGGCGAGCATCTGGGAAAGGGCTCTGCTGCTGCTGTGGCGAGAAGTCCTCCAGAGCAGTTGTATGCATTATGTGCCTTGTCTCGTTTTGAAAAAATGTGATGAGAAAATGTCAAAGATTTATAGAACCTTGATGTATTACAAAAGCACGGCACGTGTCCCATGTGTCTTGATGTTTAAAAGTGGTTAAATAATGCACAGAGGTCCCTTAGCTGGGGAGAATCTGAGGGGTGGTCAGTGACGAGGCTGAGAGTTGAAAGAGGTAACTGGATTGCAGAGGGAGGCACAGCCACGGCTTTGGTTATGATAGTTTGTTTCAGTTGCCCTTGTTATTCCTGGAAACTCTGTTTATCTGCCAGTGCTTCGTTGCGCAGCCTACAAGCAATCTACCTCTTGCAGAGAGGTTCATATCCAATAGTGCTTGCTGACAGAGTTTAAAAGCTTGTCTTTTCAGACTTCTCTTGCTGAGCTTTTTCCAACTATTCAAGACAGCACCTTCTCCTCTGCTGTGCGTCTTTATAAATGGTGCATATCTGGCAGTGGTCACGAGCTGTAGACTTTGTGAAATAGCAGTCTCCATGCTGGTTATTTCACGTTGACATTTAGCTCAGCAATAGACTGAAAGAAAAAAAAAAAAAAAACCTTGAAAGTGTCGGCGCTTGTCCCGTTAGAGAATTCTCAGTCAGTGTGGCATCAGAATAGTAAGTCCTCTTTATTGTGTTTAACATACATCTTATATATCCCCCCACTCGTAAGCAGTAAATCCACTCGCGGTTAATTAGCCTTAAGTTCTTCCCAACAACATAGATAACAAACAAAGGGTTCCTTAACTGTCCCAGATGTGACCACATTAGCTGTGCATACTAAAGGAGTATTCTGTTTACACCTTAGCCCTGTCTCCAGACTCCGGAGGCCTCATAGCGATAAGATCTACCAGAGTCTGTTGAGCTCCTTGTTGTTACATCTCCCTCACAGAAAGAAGAAGAAATCTAACAGTTGCCTTGTGGTTTGAGTTCAGCAGAACAGGGCAGAGGATCTCTTCCATGGAGGTTGTTCCTTAAGGGTATTCAGCCTTGATTTTGTTGTTTTCTTGAATTTAGTTATGTTTCTGATCAATTTTCTGAGTCTTTGCAATATCTTAGGAGAACAAGTTAGGGTTATTACAACTATTTATATATCAGAAAAGTTTGGATTATCTATTTTATTGCAGCTAAATTAGTTTATTTGCTGCCTAACTGTGTTATCTGCATAAATAACTTCACTGCAAACCCACAGTTGCAGCAATCCTTCATTTTGGCACCAACTTTAATATCATTGTTTATTTTTATCTATTGTGTCCCATGTGAGATTAAGGAAAGATTTATTTTTTTTTATTAAATGGCAACAGTTATTGATGATGGATGATAATTTACAACTATATTACCACTAAAAGGAAACAAACCTTTTGTTTTTATTATTCTCTTGGAACTGATTACTGGTATAAAAGAAATGAAACAACTCATAGGTCCTGGAAAGCTTATTGCATTATCAAGCAATACACCTGCCTAACTGATGAATAGGACTCAGTCACGCAGTTAATAAATGGCTGGAGTTATTTCAGGCTGAAACATAGCAGAATAGAACAGTGCCAATATTGTTCATGGCAGTTTTACCATCATAACAGAGTCAGAGGTGTTAGCTGTGAGCTGAAGGAAGCGTGTTCTGCTCTGACCTTCTGGCTTTTCAGATAAATCTTTTTTTCCCTAAATATCATAATGTTCGCATTATCTTTAAAATATGTTTAATTTGAAACTGAAACAGATTCTGTACTAATGTAAGTATTTTATATATATAAAACTCTCTATTTTTTTCTTGAAAAATAAGCCATTTTCTGGGTAATGCTCTAGTCATCCTAACAATAGCTAATCAACGCTCACAAAGTTTTGCTCAGCAGTGTTTTACAGTTCCCCCATTAGACTACCATCTGGTGACAATAAATATCCCAGCCGAAGCAGATTGAAGCGTTGCTCTTGCAGGCCTCCTCCTCTGCCCCCTGGCACCAGCCCTGTGTAATAGACAGCACAAATTCTGCAGATGAAAGAACAGAGGAGCAGGATGAAGAGTTCATGAAGAAAACCGGCTTAAACTCCTCTCCCACCCCTTTGTCTAGGGCAGATGTACTCTGACTCCCTGTGATACACGTTGATTTACTGAGCTTTTGGTAAGAGATCATCATCCTGAGCTCATGAGAGTTCAAGGTCAAGCTCTGCACACCCTCCTCGCTGACTTCTTTGCCTTGGTGTTTGGTAACTGAGGGTAGGGTTGGGCTGCTCAGCTGAAGTTGGAAGTGACTTGTGTGTCTGGCCTCATTTAAACTTCAAGGGCAGATCAGACACATGGCACTGCATGCCATACTATTAATGGGAAAGAAAAAGCCTTTTGTTATGCTAGTCTATATGTATTTCACAAATGACAGTTCTCAGCTAGAGGTTTCCATAATTGTTTGAATTGTATTTGGGGGAGAGGGTGACATTAAGATTTGTATATAAGAGAAATTGATGAAAGCTTTTTGTCTTTGTGTGCCTAGGGCAAACTTTCTTAGATGATCTTGCAAAGGAGAGTTGGGTTTGGCAGCTTACAAATTCAATGAACTCTCCTCTAACCTTTTTGTGTTGAATATATGTAACTTCAAAATAAATCTTAAGTAAGCATGTGGGCTTTCCATGTAAATTACTCTTGTCTCCTGCAGACAGAAAACCTTCAAAGTGTAAATTAACTGTTTCTTCTGACAGCTTTATCTCAGAATTGTTTCACTGGATCTCATGCTAACTTTCCTTGGTTCCTGTTTGACGTCACTTTCTAATTCTTGTCCCCTTTGAATAAGGGAAACTATGTTTAATTTGTAAATAGGTATTTTTCTGTTTAGCGTAATTCAGGTCATTAAAACCAGTGCAAGTCAGCTCAGTGAAAGAACTGCTAGGTGACTTCTGATCTCTTTTAAAAGCCAGCTAGAGCCATTATTGGAAAGTAGCTGTCAAGTTCAAAGGTATTTGACTTTGGATGGCATGTTTGCAGCTTTCACAGAAGCTAAAACAAATAGTTATTAGAAAAAGCAAACTAGTTCTCTGATTTCCTTTATATTGTTCTGAAAGATTAACACAAATTGTTGTGAGAAACAACTACACTGACTATTCAACAAATTAAAAAATGATTTGGCCTCCTGGGAGGGCAAGAGCATAAGAGTTAGAAAACTTTAAATCATTTATTTACATGATACAGTCCCATTTCTCCACACAACACCTTCTGGCTTCTTTCAGTCTCCCTTAAAAAAGAGAAGGTCCAAGAATGGCAGATGCAGATGTACAGAGCACTCTTGGTATATTTGTGGACCATGGTGCCCTCCTAAATCAAACATGAATTACCTGAAGTAGTACTGTGGGTTTGTCTTGACGGCCAGACCCCCACCGCACTGTTTCAAGGCTTGTACGGGGGACTGTAGAGATCTTTTGCGGTCAGTTCAGTAGAACTTAAGAGTTGGATGTGTTCACAGCTGAAAGCCAAGCAAGTTTTATTTCTTCTGACAATGGTGTTTATTGAAGATAGCACAGACTGCTGTTAGACTTTGTTGAAAGCTGTCTATTGAAAAAACTGATAGTTTGCACCCCTGTATTCTGAATAGCGTCTAAATCACAGTGATGTTGAACTGTCATTGCCATAAATAAGGCACACTGAAAGAGAGCAGGAAAGAAGACAAGTTTGTTCTATATGCTTGATGCTGTATTGTTCTGACACGAGGCTGTATATCACTTCAACATGTAGTTCTTCTCAATTTACATTTGAGTTCACTGGAGAGTTGTCTGTCTCTTCTCATTCTTACAATGGATGTTGAGTTTTCTAAAAGAAATCTGACCTGATAATTTTGGTGGTACTTCTAAAGCAACTGAAAAAGTACAAACGAATTAATCTCCTCTGATCATAAAAGTCAGAGTTTCAGTAATCCAAGAACGATGTGCATCAGTTGGGTTTTTCATACCAATAGTCTCTAGCCAAGTTATCAAATCAATTTCAACTGCTGAATCAGCTGAATGTTATTGGATTACAGAAAATGACATGCGGTAGTATTTCTGGGGAGTCTTCTTATTTACATGATTCTTCTATGGAATTGCTTTCACTGTTTCTTGGGATCTTTGTGCAACAAACTCCCTCTGAACTGCATGCATCTCAGAAACCTTCTGTGACTATTGCCTCTGGATGAAATTATGCAATTTGTTACAGATGTCTTTTTCTTATAACTTATTGCTATTCATATAGCGTTATACAATTCCTTAAAATTTTGAAACTGCTAAATGAGAAAAAGCACTTCTTTCAAGTAATTTATGTCTTTTACTTGCATAGTAAGTTAAGATTCACCTTCCATCTAGACTTTGCTGGTTAGTCTTTACAGATTTCACTGTGACCCAAAATGACGGTGATTTGTCTCTTCCCATAGGTGGAGAAGAAGTCTTTTTTTTAAATGATCTTTGCTCTGTTTTTATCCCTGATTACTGCCGAGCTGGGCAACAGGAGAGTGAGGGGTTGCTTTAGTAAGGAATGGAAGAACGTGTTGAGAAATCTGTGGTTTAGCGGGCAAGGTGGTGATGTGTTGATGGCTGGGCTAGATGGAGGACTTAAAGACCATTTCCAATCTTAATGATTCTATGATTCTGAGACTTAAGAATCTTCTTTTTCCACATGGTGTAGAATTATTTCAGTTATCTGTACAGTTGTGGTAGTTTGAATCTTCGTTTCCTTTGAATCAGCTATAATAGTAATAAAAGCCTTCCTGAATTTTGGGCCTCATTTGGGAGTTGACTCCTCAAGATAAAGAGTTCAAATGGGCAAAGCTTCCAGGAACACTCAGCCACCTCTTACAGAAGGTACAAACTGTGGAAACAAATAACTGCTTGTTTTGTTGGATGTTCACATTAATAATACAGTTCATTGGATTCTTATTATCAGTGTTTTCTCTGGTACATTTTTGTGATGTAGTTCGGTAGTGTGCTGCTCACCACAGGAGCACTGCTGGAGCCTCAGAGAAACCTATACACACGCTTAAATGTTTTGCCAAACAAAGTGAGGAGAGAACTTACATGATATAAGTGCTTTTCTAAAACGTGGTGTAGGTATTAATGCCTACTCGTATTCAGAACTTACTGAACCCCAGTGAGCTCTGCCTGGAGGCACTCAACCCACCAGCTGGGAAGGGTTTACACTGTGCTGTGATGGCTCTTACCATGCGGCAATGCACAGCTCAGTGGCAAACCTGACTCTTTGCTTAAAATCTACATTAAAAGACAAAAACAAAAAACAACCCAAAAATCAGTATGTGCTATAAGTATTTTTGGTTTAACCTTTTTACTGATTAGTTGGATTTTTCCTGCCTGTTTTACAGTGGCACTGTTATTAACTCCTCAAATTTTATGTACATTTTAAAACTGTGATAATGTGAAGGACCCTACAGGTGCTGTAGCTGAGCTGCACAAAGTGGCTGGGCTGTCCTGCATAGGGACACCTACTTTGGGATGGGCAAAACTCAGACTGCAGTTATGGGACTTCTGGCAGCACTGCCTTATGCAGTTACCTGGGACAGGGATGCCTCTCTGAATTCCAGTCATATCTTTGACTGGATTGAAGACAAGCTCGGAGCATTGAAGCCATTTTTGGAAATGAAATTTAGCTGAGATGCAAAAATTGGATTCCCGTGGTCTATTGACAGATTCTAAAGCATCAGCCAAGTGGGACGGAAAACAGGTTTATAAATGCAATGTGTTATTTACTGGTGGAACATTAGGGATGCCTGTGGTGAAGTGTTTTGAATGAGCTTGATGCTGAAATTTAGTGAGCTGAATGCAGAAAAAAAGCAATGGTGTCAGTAGTTGCTATGATACAAAATAAAGCAAATTTTTTCACATTGTTATTACTGTAAAATAAAACTCTCGCTATCTTACAGATACTACATGTTTAAACCATATTTGCAAACCTTCCCAGAATATATAAACAGCTGTTCTTTTTTGCCATATCAGGTGCTTGAAAAGCTTACTACAGCCTGTTTCTGGGGCTTAGCAGATTCTTTCTAGTATAGTGACTGGTGTTTGAATAAATCAGGCGAAGTACACCACATAATATAAAAGAATCAAAAAGAATGTTCCTAATTACCCTGATATATGCTCTCAGAGAGGCAATGAATACCTGGCTACTAATGGAAATGTATGCAAAATTTCACAAATCAGTTAGTTTCTGCCTGTAATCCAGTGACTTTTACCAGTGGAGTGTTTAAGATAAAGCTATTCTTCTGTACAAGCATGGAACTCCATGAAAGTGCTTGTATCTGAATCTCAAGTGGGAAATTGCCTTGTGATTGAAAAAGGCATGATGTCCTAAAAGATGAGGCAACTTCATATGGAAAACGTTCTTCTTATAGCATGGCAAATAACCTGAGGTCTCCCCTGAGATCAAGGCACCATTGTGTTAAGCTGTATGTAAGCAAAACTGTATGCACTTGTTTCTCCTACATGTTTGTGTTTTCTTCTAAAGAGGTTTCCTGCTTCAGCCAGAAGTTACAGATAAGTTGTGAGAACCATTTAGTGACGTCCTGCTTTGGGTGAGGCAGGCGAACGTGGCCTGGAGGAGGAAAACAGTAAAAGTAGTTATTTGTGGAGAAACTCTAGAAAATATGGAGAGGAAAAAAATGATGACTGCCTTCAAATTTTAAGGCTTCATTGTTTTTTCCTTATCACATTTGAGAAGCGCTCTGGGAAAGGGAAACACAGGTAAAAGTGATGCAAATCCATTCTGTTGAAGGAGGGAAAATGTTCGCTTAGTTGCATGGGTGCTGCTGATGATCTGTGTGTTATTTCACTGCCATGGCTTTTTGTGTCTTGAAATGTGGATTTGTCTTTCCCTTATGAGTTCAGAACTTACTCTTCAAAAAAGTGTCAAGCCATGTAATAGATTTGTGTCGCTATGACAAATTACAGGAAAGAACAAAAACATTTTTGCTTTGTACTAAAAAATAGGGCAATTTGAGTCACTTTTCACCATGAGTAGTTTTCATTTAATGGCATCTCAGTAGTCAGATCTTCTTAAAGCACATTCAGTGACAAAACACAACCATTTGCAGTGGCCTTTGTGTCATTAAAGAAATTGGATGAATTTAGTGTTCCTAAGGAATGCTCTTAAAATCATTCTCTAGTGTTCCTTAGATTGCAACAATTCTCAAAGTAGTTACCTGGTATGTTTTTTCTGGCAAACGCTAAGACAAACTGTTGCTTCATTGGGCCTGAAGATTTCAGCAGTTTATGGTGCTCTTCCTAAACCCATGTTCACTGAGAGATGTCCATAGATGTGAAAAGATTATAGTCCAGGTGCAGAGGTGCTCAAACACTTTAAATAGGACTGTCCAGCAGAAAGTTACCATATATCAACGGCCTGATATCTCAGTGGCCAGCTGGAGAGCAGTTGCTTAGCTATTGGACTGGAGCAATCATGTCAGGTTTTGTGCTACTCACTGCAGTACCAGAAGGGCAGCTGTGACTTTTACAGACTTCCGAACATCTGTGGGCTGAGGGTACCTCTGACAGCAAGAGATGCAATGGCCATTCCTTTTGCTTCTGAGGCAATTTTGCTTGTGTGCTCAGCTGAAACTGAGAAAACAGGACTTGAAGGTAGTTTTAGCAGGACTTTTCATCTATCGTATGGACCAGCATCTGGGTTATGTAGGGATGAATCAATCCCATTTTCTGATCAGGATGGCCAAGGGAAGCTCTCCTGATGTCACCGATATCTACAGTTGACATATCTCCTTGGTGGCAGAGAACCAAGCAGGGGACATGGAGATTGGCTAGCACATAACTGATGTTCTGAGAGGAGTATTAATCATGTGAGAAACATAAATTCTTCCTGAGGATGAATAAATTCCTTTGTGTATCCTGCTACCACTGGTACCTGTAGGAGAATGCTGACGTTGAGGTGTGCTGATCAGCCACCTGTCCAGCCTGAGGTTACAGGGCATTCCTCAGTCCAAGGTCTGAAAGAGGAGAGATTATGACTCAAGTCCGTTGGGTCCATTTGACTTCTTTGAGGAGAAGAAAATGTGTGGCAAAACCTTGTGGTCCTCTTGGGGGAAACAGAGGCCACAATCCAAGGACATCAATTTAATTATCAACAATCTCTTTTTTTGGAAAGGAAATTGCTGGTCTGAGAAGAGCATCTTATCGAAAATCTTGAGGGTAAAATCATACTATTTGGAGAATACGTACATTCACAGTCTAATGCTCATTGCTTTTTAAGGTAGTTTTTGCTAGCTGAAGACTTGATCTTAGAAGTGCTTCCCATCTGCACGCAAAAAGGAAGTATTGCTCACTTAATGATAAAAATCTCCCTCTTGCACCAATTAAAAAGTCCATGTGGCTGCGATTTCTTTAGTACTTTAGTCTATTATAACATCCTAAACTTGAACAAAAAGTAGGAAATACTGCCCTTCAGACAACTGAAAATCTTTGATGTTGTTTTCATCTTTGGGGAAGATGAGAATAAAAAAATGCTGTGTTCTGTTCCGTCTGTACTGTTTATAAGCCTGAACATGTCAGTGTCAAAGGATTTTGAATATATTTTTCCCTTGAAATTCAGTATATTCTTAGTTTAAAAAAAAAACGAAGCTGAAATTAAACGATTGCTGAGACAAATTTTGATGTATAGATATTCTTACTGGTATTTGTGTCTTGAATACTGAATTGATAGTACAGGCTTGCTTACAAAAAAAAATAGATTGGTAAATGTTTGCATTGTGAATTTGGAGAGCTTTCTTCTTAAACATTATTTTTTTGATGCAGCACTCAAGTGGGAACTCTTAATTTCACATCATTAACTTCTAAAATTGATTTGGTAAACCAGCTGGTTATTGGCCCAGCCACTTACCTAGCCTGATTTACGATGTCTGTCAGTGCCTTCAGCTCCATGTGACTTAAATGAGACTTATAGATAGATGCTCAGCAGTATTAAATATGAAGCAAATATCTATATATATAAGCAACTTACCCTTTAATTTTTCTAATCTTTTGGGTAATAGAATTTTGGCTGGTGATCTTCACTGCTGGCTTGGTTCCCCTTTCTTCCCATGGGAAAGAGAAAGCTTTATAGCCAACTTCAGTTACCTCATCCAAAAGATGTATTTTAGTGGTAAGTATCAATTAACTTGATCATTGTAGTAAGACATCTAACAGTGGTGCTTGGTTGGTTATTCCACAGGTCCACAGGTGTCCTTTTTCCGTTTTCATTTCTGCTCTTCTCTTTTTGACCTCAGTCTGTTTGGCTACTTTTGCCTTTTGAGTTGATTTTGTTACTTGTACACAAGTATGGTTGGAAGATGCCTGAGAAAACAAAGTATATTTAATATCAGAGTGGTAAATTTTGACATGCTTAGAGAGGCAGATGAGTCTTTAGTGGATTTTTAAAGGTAGTTATGTGCAATTCTGTGCCACTGTATCGTTACTAAATGCTGACCCCTGGGTTGTAGCATTTTTACGGAAAACGACTGAAGTCACTGACTGGAGAACTGTTTGAATTGCACCAGGACAGTAACTGCCCTGAAGCATGGAGGCACGGTCAGCTAACAGCTCTGTAAGGTCTAGTTTCTTGGTAGAAGCTCTTCTGTTTTTGCCTGCGTAGCAGCAGGAGCAGGCTGGCTGCTGAGATGTCTCCTGGATGAGCATGGAGCATCCCAAATTTTCTTTTGCTGTTACTTTGTCCATCCCTAAGAATGATGCAGCTGTGCTCATAATTTGAAGGTTAAAGCAGCACTGGTTGTCTTGAAATACCCCAGCAATGAAACAAGCTTTGGTTTTTCCTAGCTCTCTCTATACCTTTCTGCAGACATTTGTGTTCATTACAGATGCTCTTCTGTGTCATTTCAGCTTGCATCAGGTCAGTATCAGTAAGATGAGCTTGGATCTGCCTTCAAATACTGTTACTGGCTCAGCCACAGCCACTTCACTGTTCTATGGATTTCATCTTCACTTTGCATTTTTCCTTTTATGTAGATTCTTGTGTTCTCTCTTTTTACTCTGAAGTTACTCAGCCTCACAAGAGTGTTCTTGATTTCTTTGCAAAATGCTTGGGGGTACAGCTCTAATGAAAGGTATATTAAAAAACTTTGTGGGATTGTAAAAGTAATGATCTCCCTGAAGTAATATTAATTTACTCTGTGTCTACTTTGCTAATGATGGTCTGAGATACTGATAATTAGATTTGTGTCTGAATTTTTGAGACAAAAAGGAAACCAGGAGAAGCTGAACTGGGAAAAAAATAACAAGCCTATGTGATGTCCCCATTTATGAGGCATTCTAAGTGTTTTGTCCTTGGCCCCATCTTGCTGGTACATAAAGCAAACAGGAGTTGTGTTACTGCCCGAAAGCTGTGTTATAGCAAATAGACAAAGATAAAATAGAAAACAAATAACTTTTTTCTTCTATTCTGTGGGAAAAATCTCTGCGAGGCTCAGGCTAGAAAATGTGACTCTGAGTGGTGCTTTTGGACGTGGTGTAAATTATTTTTTGTTTCCACAGCTTTAACCACAAGAAGGAACAATACTGTGGAAGAGGCTGGTGTGAGCACACTGCCCAAGTAACATTGCTGTTGCTCGCAGTTACCATGTTGCCTGTAAATCAATTTCTTCTATTGATACAGAACCAAACCCTTATTTAATGTTGCACATGAGGTTGAAAGATCAAGCCTGCCAATGCTTTTCTTTATCTTCTTAAGATTTTTTGGTGAAGCGTCAGTTCCCAAATCCTCTGAAGCTTCTTTGTCAGTCCCAGCTGTGCTATGGGGCTTTGGCAGGAGTCCTGCACGTAAAGCAGGAGCCAAACCAGTGCCTGGAGATACAACTGGAGCCCATTGCAGTGGGAGGATAGTGGGAACCAGATACATGAGGCTACAGGTGAGATTTTATTGTATTCCCACTCTTTAGCTTGAGAACAATTCAACAGTTTTCTATATTGGGCATCTATATAGGAACCGCATTTTGGGATGCATCAGAAAGCTGTGCAGTTTATATGGCAGTCATTCATTGAGAAGAATTAGGACAACTCTGTGCTTATCTTTGGTGGCTTCGTAAATATTAGGATCTTTGTTTTTCAGCTGTAAGCTTAAATTTAATCCATCTTTCTGAGACTGAGATAGCACCACATGCTCAGACACAAGGTGTCAAGGGTTTTTTCATTGTCACCAAGCTGTATTTTTCTTGGGCGTAATTTGAAACCAAATCATATTTACTTTTTACTTCTAACATGTGCTAGAATAGAACACTATTTCATTTGGCTTTAATAAGATATGGAAACCTACCTGTGATTGCTGGCATGTAAACAATGCCTGGAAAGGCATGTAGGAAGGGAGCATGCGAGGAGTTAACACACTTAACAGTCCACGAGCCTGTCAGAATAATTAATGCTTCCAATAAACATGCTAATTAGTTGACATGGAGAAAAATCTTCCTGCGTACATGTTGGACTTTCTCATATTATCCAGAATGCAAACACCACCTTATCATATCTTTACCTTTGAACACTACCTCTACATCATTTCCTGCGTTTAGACACTTGTTATTGACTCTACAAAGAGCAGCAAAAAAAAAAAAAAAAAAAAAAAAAAAATCTGACAGCAGGCAGCTTTTCCTGCCTGGAAAGATTAACTGCTCAGCACTTTGCATTTCAATTACCTAAAACTAATGGAAAAAATATTTTACGTTTTAGCCCCTGATTTGGCAGACTACATGGACAAAAAATATTTTGAAACTAGAAATGCGTTATTCTTCTGAAAGTGGTTGAAAAGTGTATTAATATATTGGCTGTAATATAGAAAGCTGCATTTTTATTTAAGCAGCTATTATGCAAATTTTAATCAATACTATTGTGTCTACTCTTTGCTAGTGTAGCTATGCTGCCAAAATTTTAGCTCTTTCCTGATGTAAAATTTATTTTAGAATATGCTTATATAAATTGTTTCCCATAGGGCAGGACTATTCTAATCTTCATAAATTAGCTAAAATAGTTTCTTATCCTTACCAACACCCACAAATAATTGTAATCAGTGGGGATTTTTCTATTTGAATGGTCATTGTGTGGTGTAAAACACCAACTTGAATTCCAGTTCTCCATTTGTTTTGTTTGAACTCAAAGTTTTCGTGCAGAAGGATGGTTGTTGAGAGCAGCACATGCAGATGACTTGAATCAAACCACTCACTGAATACTGTCCCTGTAAATTATAATTATATACTTTTTTTTTCCAGTGTTGCATATTTCAATTTTAACAAGTGCAGTGAATCTCTTGGCTTATGACTAAAGGACTTGCCAGCTTCAATATTTGATGCGTTCTCTCGCAGAGCAATCATGTATTTCTCCGCAGGTACATCATAGTTTAAATATTCTTAGTAAAAATATCATTTTGATCTGGAAATGAATGATGCAGAATGTAGCATGAAAGTATTATAAACGATAAAATGACGAAGTACTAGATGCTTCTGGGTTGCTTACTGTTGAAAAAAATTCTGTCCCAGCTGAAACTAAGACTATCTCATGTTTTCTCATCATGTACGAGAAGAACTAATAATGTGGGTTGAGTATTCCTTTGGCACAGTCATGCTTGTTAACATGGATTGCATGAAATTCTGTGTCTCTGAGTACAGTGAAAATGGTGTTTCCAGAGCTGCATCTGCAGCACAGTTCTGCATCAGAAGAGAAAAGAATCACTCTGCACACTTTGGGTATGTCCTTGCTGCAGAGCTCACATTATCTCACAGGAGCTGAGCACAGACTGATTCTATTGTAAAAAGCAGAAAACTCTTAATAAAGAAATAGAAGTTTGAGAGAATTTGGTTATTTTTAGAAACGTTTCTGCATAGGGATTAAACTCTCCTTTATACAAAACATGCTAGAGGTAAATATCCAATCCAATGCCTCTGCCAACTGTGTGAACGAGAATTAAGTGCTCCTTTCCACTGAGCTAGTTTCTTATTAAAACTTCTTGAATCAACATTTTCAAGTTAACAGGTCACAGTTTAAAACAATGTCTCATACCTCCACATTATTTCGTGTAATAGAAAAGTGACTTAGCACGTAAACAGTAGTAAATTGTGGGGGGAAATGTAACAACAAAGAGCTCAACAGACTCTGGTAGATCTTATCGCTATGAGGCCTCCGGAGTCTGGAGACAGGGCTAAAGTGTAAACAGAATACTCTTTAGTATGCACAGCTAATGTAGCCACATCTGGGACAGTGAAGGAACCCTTTGTTTGTTATCTATGTTGTTGGGAAGAACTTAAGGCTAATTAACCGCGAGTGGATTTACTGCTTACGAGTGAAGGATATATAAGATGTATGTTAAACAGAATAAGGACTTACTATTCTGATGCCACACTGAGAATTCTCTAACGGGACAAGCGCCGACAGTAAATGAAACTTTTACAAGTGGCGTCACCCGGGGCCAAGCAGCAGTCCCTCCGAGGGTGAGGCACAGTGGCTTGTCAATAGCTTTGTGTCTGGCAAATTTGTGATAGATCATCCAAATATCACCACCATCAATTGTCAGATTATCTGCTACTATACCTACTTATTTTTTTTAGTTTTCGATCAGGGAGCATCTAGTCTGATCATGATCAGTCTGAAAGAGAAAGATGCCTTTTCTTGTGCCATAGCTGAATACAGGTTTTGAACGATTAATGGCTAAGAGGACTACTGCTGGAGCGAGGAGTTGGTTAAAATATGGCTCTAAATGAAGATAAATTATATAGATGAATTTAATGAATGTGAAGCTTCTCTTATTTTCTTCTGCTTAAACTGGAGATACACATGTATCTCCCTAGACTGTACTTCCTGCAAACGTTTAGTATCAACAAAGCTCTCTGCCTCTTCTACCTCACTGCATAGACTAACACAAAATATTAATTTTTACCCCTAAGATTTTAATCAGAAAGGCAGAGAAATTTAATTAATCCTTTATTAGATGCGTTACTCTTCAATGGAAATGGCTGCGCACCAATTTGTTAGGCAGTATTCGTTATGCTAGCAAATATACTAATGTATTTACTCCTGCATAATAATGTATAGTTAGCAATCTTCAACATGGAAGAGATAGCAGAATCATTAGGAACTGCTGCTTTTGACAGGATTCCATTCTCTTATCATTGTTCAATATCTCTACTGAGATAGAAATAGTAATAGGGGATAAAAGGGTGTTCTTCAGGCAGAATAGCAAGTGAAAGAAGCTGACCAACCATCTCTGGTATCTCATAAAACACTCTTCTTACTGACAAACCAAATGAGTAGCAGAGGATGGTATTGTGAGTTACAGCTTCTGTCCCCTACTTGTTGTGCTACACACAAGCATCACCTCTGAGACCACTGCCTTGAAGCGAACAGATAGTTTCAATTATCTAATTTTCACAATGAATGAGACCTGTTTATTGGAAATCTATAAGTGGTTGGCAATAGAAAATGGCAACTATATCCCATTCCGTGCACTCTGATTTACAACCTCTTCTGAACTGCAGAGTGTAGTAATGTTATTTCTGGAGAAGAAAGATGAGATGTAAGTACCTGGGGCAGAATAAGCAAACTTTGTCTGTCTCCTTAATAGCTCTAAGGTGTTTGAGTTTGTATTTATTTGTAAGTGAGCAGTGGCTGCATATTCTCATCTGGGGATCTTCGTGCCAGAATGAATAACTGCAGATAATCACTGCTTTCCTGGATGTTCAGTCAATGTGTAGTGTAACAAGATGCCACATGTGGAAAACAAGCTAATAAGAGTGACATTTGCCAGGCTAACAGCTTAATATAATCAAACTGGCAGCAGCTTGTGACAATTTTACTATGAACTGCTCTCAAATATGCAGTGACATTTCACTTTTAAACAGCTTATTGTTTTGTTAGGTTTTGCACAGGAACATGTTCCTGTGCTATAATCCCTAAGTGTTTCCCAATGTGTCTTAGAATGCACACACTGCAAGGATGACCAAAGGCTTGTTCTTTCCCTCTAGCTTTTGCGTGGGGGACACATTCAAATGTTCTGCACAAGTCAGCAAGGAAGTGCTACCCTCTGCATGGACAGCCCTTGTGGCTCAAGGTGCCATCTCACCTGAGAAACAGCTTAAACCTGTGCCTTAAACCTGAAGCCGTTGAAAACTGGGGGATTACGATGGGGACATCACTGTGGCCAGGACATTCTCTGGGCAGCTACAGGAGAATGTAGGACATCCAGGATGGCTCCTACCAGTCCATGTGGCTGTGTCCTCTATGGTACTTTTAGATATTGATGGCTCCACATCCAGGTACATTGTTGTACAGGCTCTAACTCATCTAACAAAGGCACGCAGATTGGTGCTAAGATGCTCTTTGATAGACTGAAAGCTTCTACTCTGCAAGGGGCTATAGAAACTCTATTCATTGTTGCTGTTGTCTGATGGGAATGGGAGTGTGTTCCTTGGCTGTACTGGTCTGTGTGACCGTGGTGGGCAGGCACCATCAGCCCCTAGAAGGATTGAGCTACGCCTGCAAACATTTCTCTCTCCAACCCCTCAGTGTGAACTCCCTCCTGGTGTGGATTCAGCTGTAATCATTTGCTCTCTATGGGTGGCTTGATCTTTTGCGGCCCCTTGTGTAGCTGAATTGTGCATCAGCCATGCCTTGCGGACAGAGGAGCTCAGGTATTGCCAACCTTGCTTTCTGTAGAGGTATCGAATAGGACTCCATAACCCAAGCAAGTGTGGCACAAGTACAGTTTTCCTTCATTGCTTGTAGGAAGGTATCTTCAAAATTAGAAGTGGGTTAAAGAAATCAGCCCATTCCCTGGAAACTGAGCTATTCAGCTCAGCAGCACGGGCAGGGGATAAGCCGTGATGTTCAGTGGTCTGTCACATGCCATGGCTCTGGCTTGATGCCTCTGGACACTGGAACTTGGCAAGAGGGCAAAGTGTTTGAGACTGGCTGGTTGTGAGACTTGAAATATCTTTGTCTAGTGTGTTTGCATGGCCTCAGTGACTTCTGAAGTCTTTGGGAAATGAGGATTTCTTATTTTCAAAGTAGTTATTTTCTTTCATGTGAGATCTCGCCAATGTAAGTGCTGAAATCTCCCAGGATGATGAGTCTGGAATATTTTACCAGCATGGCTAACAGTGCATCTGTGAATGCCTTTTGTGGATTCATTTGCTCTTTAGTGTATAATGAACGTCAAATGAGCACGGAGGTCTTACAGGACGTTCTTGACTTCACTTCACTTCAGTAACTGTTATTAAAGCCTGTCAAGGAACCTATTCGAGCTTTGGTAAAAAATAAAAAGGCAGTCAAATCCTTTAAGAAAAATGTTAGAAAGGCAAATGAATAGAATTCTGTCTGAGCTAGGTAGAAAATAAAGTTTGGGAAATGAGCGAGGCTGCGAGGGAGGCAAAACTTCACAGGGCCCACACTGGTACCTATGTCACTGGGAGCGGAAGCCACTGATACACAGACTGCCTACTGCATGCAGCAGATGAGCACCAGCTTTTGGTTGCCTTTGCAGAGTGGCTGGAAGATTCCATGTCTTACCATTTGTGGGGCCTTTCAACTGTGCAGATGGCACAAAGAAGATGATGAATGCATACCTAAAGTGAGTGTGCCAGTTTATCTTTTTTAGGTTATTTTTCACCTTAACATGTACAGCTCTTGTGACGTTAAAGGGAACTTCATGGCTAACTTGAGACCAAAGGGAGGCATGGGCACTCCTGGTACACTCTTAGAAGAGGCTGATTAGAAGAATTCGGTGTATATGTTTTGTTGAGCTGTTTAAAAAAAAGACCCTAGAAGCTGCATTTAATCTCCATTGTCTGTTATGACACTCACTGTGTTTATTTCAGGTCTATTAAGCTAAAACTAATCATTTTTTTCTTTTTAAATTGCAGAAAATCACTGAGTAACAATGAGAAAAGTCAAGTTTTTGCTAATGGCCAACATATTTTCCTTAAAATAGGAGCTGCCTGCATTGGTGCTAAGTGTAGAAAGTTTCTTATTGATATCTTGTGCCACTTCAGATGCAACGATAATCAGTCTTTCTTTCAATAACGCATCAGCCTAACGTCCAGATCAATGACTGCATCTCTCCACAGTGTGGAGGAGAGAACGTATTCAACCTTTTACTGATACTTTGTTTACAGATACTGAAAATGCCATCCGAAATGATTTCACCTGCCTGGCACCTGCTCTTCTAAGCGCTGATCAAAGAGGATCTAGTTTGTTACCTGGGGAAGTGGGATTGAAGAGAAAGAGAAATCCAGTGTTGTGTTTGAGAAGCAGAATGCTCAAGAGCAAATCTCCTTTACTGGGGCACTGCTGACACAGGCTCACCCTGCTGCTTTGCCCTGGCCCTGTCATCTGCCCAGGAATGGGCTGTGATGGGGCATGGATTTTCTTGCATGAACAGCAGAGAACATAGTGCATAGCACTCAATGTCTCCTGCAGGCATTTAGAGCACAGAAAGCTGGTTCCCCCTTGTGCATGCAGTGCAGAAAAGGGAAGCAGTGCTGGGAATCATTTCTGCAAATGTGACATATAGAGGAATGCTCCTGTTCAGCAGCAGCTCGTCCATGATGAGGACCTCAGAAGAATATAGTGCTTGATGTATTTTCACTAAGGGTAAGCCCAAGCTCTAATGTAGCATTCAAACTACAAACTACACAGTGCTTAGAGCTGTTATTTCTAGCTTTTTTTTTTCCTGCTCTATTCAGACCAAGAATTTTATTTAAATTTGATATTATATCATCCTTGCACTGTGAAAATTTGCACAGACGTTTTTAAGGTCAAGGATGCTGCAGACCCCATATAGAATCTTTTAAGCTGCTTATGAATTTGAATCCTCAGTTGTAAATTTTCATGGAATTGACATATGATAGAGGACTGTAATTTTCAGTAGCAAAGGGTGAGATTTTCCACTCATACTCAAATTTTGTGGCTAATTCTCCATCCAGAGTCTGCTCACTGAAATCAGGCACATGACAAAATATGTCATATCCAAAGAGCATTCCAGAAAGATGAATGAATAGGTATGAACCCACTGGAAAATAGATGGGTGCAGATAACGCTTAAAGGTTCATGTTGTGCTCTGCCAAAATACTAAATACTTGAAGATAACATGAGAGAAGAGTGATCTGTGCTATTCTGCATCTAATTTCATTTTTATGGCACAGTTCTCCACACTGTAGATGATAAGTGAATGCAGCAGCTGGATTAAAAATATTAATGTCTTGTTTCCTATGGAGGAAAATCAATCCCTTCCTTTCCTTGAGGTATTTCCTATGGTAGAAAATCAATGTAATGTATTTTCTCTTATGTGAGTTACTTAGTGATTGTAGGAGGGGAAAACGCTATGCTTTACGTGAAGGTAATGAAAGCAAATCTTTATGTCTGGCAATTAAAATAATCAAATTTAGAATGAAAACAACATCTTCTTTAAGAGGGATCCAGGAATGCAGTTTGCGTGAAATCTGAACTGAACTTTGTAGTCATCCAGGACAGGCACGTGTTAGCCACCAGCATTAATTCGAGGAGGCTGCAAGGAAATGAGTTTTACTGAAAGCCAAAGTTGACAGGTGCCAAAATGCTGCTGTAGCCTCTTAAAGATGTTCCTCTGGTTCTAAGGGATGAGAATAAAACCTGGCTGCTGCTGCCCCTGCAGTGTGATTGCCTTGTTCTCTTTTTTTCCCAAGTAACAGATGATTGAAAACAGGGAGATGCGTCCTCGTGGTCCTCTTCAAAGCAAGGAGAAGGGATCAGGCAGCAGTAGAAAAATGTAGTACAAAATAGAAAGAACCTGATCAAAGCTGTCTTGATCTCCAATAGAAAACTGCACAGTGATGAAGGAAGCTATGTATGGAAATTCCAGAAACACTACTGCAATCACAGTCTCCTCCTCTAACCTGGTGCTGCCAGTGCCCAGTTTGCATAGCTGGAGGTGGGCTGGGCCATTTCTTTCCCAGTCGTGTTAATGCTTTTTTATTGATAATTATTCCACTTTAAACAGTGGAACACTATTTATGTAGTGCAGTGATATCCTTTAAAGTAGTTCTCATAAAATGGCATTAAAACTTTCTAGACGGTAATATCTTTTCATTTCTTTTCAGCAAATGTGCTGAGCTTGTGAGTAAACATTTTAAATGGTTTCCATTGCAAATGCACAAATCAAGTTGAATTCTGCTTGACAGCACCTCATTTGTAAAGAGGTTGTCAACCAGATCTTGTCTTCAGCCACATCGCTCCTAAGAAGCTGTCACTGAGGGAGGATTTCAGTCACGGGAGGAGAAATTGGACCTTGGCATCTGCCCACTTTGTAGGCTGTGGCTCAAATCTTGCAGGGGAAATAGCAGTCAGGGTGCTCTGTATGCCTGGGGGCAGTATTTAGGCAGGAAATCTCTGTCTTGTGCATCCATGCATTCTCTCAGCTGAAGAATGAGGTTATTGTTTGTTTACTATGACAAAAATTAAATAACTTGCAGAATGCTTATTTTTAGAAAAACTCATTCACATCTAACTTATTATTAATGACATAGTTCAGATCATTGATTTCACATCCCATATGGTTGGATAATGATTACATAAATGCCTTCAAAGAATGTATATTAATGACATCAATTATCACGAGTGATAGGCTTTATGGATTGTCATGAATATCAAGTGACACTTAGGGCAGGAACAACAATAACAGATGACACAAAGTTATGCAAAGCAATTAAGGTCAGGAAAATTTAGCTTGGTTTCTCTTTTTAAAGAAGGTTACTCAATTATAATAATGGTTAAATCTCTGCAGATTAAAAAAAAAATCCTTCCTCTGATTTCCTCCTGGGCGTTTAGTAATGGAACTCCCACCTGCTGTTTAACATTTTATCATGTCGTTACCAGTGAAAACAATTTGCACTGGCAGCACTAATTGAGTAGAAGCTTTCAAATGTTATTTTTATAGGAATAGATGTCCTGAATTTTACATGCTGACCACGTTCTTTGCTACCAAATCTTTCACTTGAAGTAGGATTTTTTTTTTAAATCTAATTTTGCTCTTTTTTTTTTTATGGAAAAGGCTGAAAAGCAGAAAAAAGAAAAAAGGGAAAACCAGATCTTTTTTTCTAGCTGAGAAGATGAACCGTAAGAGTCTTGCTCTTAGGAGCCATATAAACGCTTACAGGCACCATGGATCTGTTTGATGCTCTGTTCTGTTGTTGTTTCCCTTTGAAGTTGGAGGCTTTTGACAAAAGTGACATGCGTTATGCTTGGAGCAGGATTTATGTTGTGGTAAGATGTGAAATGGTGTGGTCAGGGGTATGGAGTTTGTAGCACAAGTTCTCTAAAAGGAACTATAAGAAAGAAAGGGACAAAATCATCAGCGGGGTCTGTTGTGATAAGACACAGGGAAATGATTTCAAACTAAAAGAGAGAGATTTAGATTGGATATAAGGAAAATGTTTTTTATGGTAAGGGAGGTGAGGCACTGGAGCAGGTTGCCCTGAGATATAATGGATACCCTGTCCCTGGAGACACTCAAGGTCAGGCTGGTTGTGGCTCTGTGCACCTGATGGAATTGTAGGTGTTCTTGTTCATTGCAGAGGAGTTGCACCAGATGACCTTCAAGGACCCCTTCCAACTCAAACAATTCTATGATTCTTGTGGATAGGTGTTGAAGTACTGTCCTGAGGAGTAATCTCATCACAAACCAGGAGGCAAAGGACATGGAGGGCAGCAGTGCTCAAGACAAGGTTTATTCTGGCTCAGGAGAGGTGACTGAGACCAGAGCTGTTTGGGGAGCACAGGCTTCATGGGCTGTATTTTCTACCAATGAGTTTTTCAACCATTTGCTTTTTTTGAATGGCTTAGTCACAAGTATGTGAAGTTCACTTCTACTGACTTCCAGAAGAGTGATTTAGAGTATTTGCTGACTTAGTGCCCAATGCAACTCAACTAGGGCACGTTTTCTGCTGCTACTCAGTTCATAAAAGCAGGGGAAGATGTTAAATCACATTTTAGACTCTGTGCTTTTTTCTCTCTGACTCTGTAAAGTTGCTGTGCTGCTGTTTGTCTTTTTGTTTGAGAAATGGAGGGCAGTGCTCCTCGCCAGCTTCATGGAGAGTTTGTGATAATTAATGATTGGAGATGAAAGCTGCTTGATTTTAAAGTGAGATTTTTGGCTTCTGTTTGCTGGTAGGCAACAAGAGGAGCAAGAGATGAAATCACACAAAGTCCAAATCACTTCACACTCTCCAGTGAGGCTTAAACAAAACCACTGTAGTGCATTCATTTTTTCTTCAGGATATGTAACAATGTAGAACAAGAATTATAATGGACAAATATAATATTTAAGTTTCACTCATCACACCATTCACAAATTCACACCACATCATTCACAAATATTTAAGTTTCACTCATCACTGTGTGACCTCCTTTCCTGCTGTATCTTCTCACTGTGGTCTGTCGACCTCTGGTTCAGGCTCTTATCTCTCCCTGTAAAACTCTGAGTTCAGGTTGAAAGTGAAACTCTGAAGCAGGAGCTGGAGCTCAGATGGACCTCTTGAATCTTCTGTTTGAGCTGTGGTTGTCCCACACAGCATTTCAATATTTATTTCAACCACAAACTCTTTTTGTACCCTGTGATCCAGTATTTCATAGTAGGCCAAAAATCATAAAATCACGAAGGATGTAAAAGACCTCTATGATCATCCAGTCCAACCTCACCCCATCTCCACCACACCCAATAACCATGTCCCTCAGTACCACATCTCCACAGTTCTTGAGCATCTCCAGGAACAGTGACTCCACCACCTCCCTGGGCAGCCCATTCCAATCCTTAATCACACTTTCAGAGGAGTTTTTCCTAATATCTGATCTGAACCACCCCTGGCAGAACATAAAGCCCTTTCCTCTCACACTATCACTGTTACCTGGGAGCAGAGGACGATTCCCACCTCACCACAACCTCCTTTTAGGCAGCTGTAGAGAGCTGTAAGGTCTCCCCTGGGCCTCCTTTTCTACAGACTGAACAAACCGAGTTCCTCAGTCTCTCCTCATAATTATGCTCCAGACCCTTCAAAATTTACCAAGCCATCTCCAGCTGCCTGACTTTGTCATTTTGGACCTCTCATTCCTCTTCTGAACTCAATCCAAAGCTCAAAGCTGACTTGGGCTGATCTGCAAGCAAAGCTGAGCACGCGATGATTGTATGACACAGCACTGCTGCGCTTGCACAGAAAGAGGTGAAGCAGTTGTAAGTTATGAATTGCTGGCTGGCTGATTAGATTTACAAGAAATTGTCATACCTTAAAACCCCAAATTATCATTTCTCACAAAAAAGAATAATTTATTATGCCATTAACTGTGTTCCTAGCAGGTTTTCCAAAGTGAAACCACTAACTGCTGTAAAAGTTTTATTGTGTGCTTTAATTTATTTCTCCCTCCAGTAAGGAAATGTCTCAAAGACGTATTTTGGTGTTCTCTACTGACATCATTTTTCATACATAGAGAGTAATATTTGTATTTGCTTGTTCAGTCCGCTGTGGTTTTGAAACCTGTATTGTTCACGTAAAATAAATGCTCTCCTCTCCTTTCTGCTCCCAAAGGTCAGAGACAAGAGAAGCCCAGCTAATTTCAGTTTTTAGAGATTGCATGGGAAGAACCAGTGCCTTCTGCACATCTGTGGCAATGTGAAGGATGGGAATGAACACAAAGGCAAGTGAGTAGCAATGCAGGGTATTTTAGTGCTAAGGACGCATTAAAGGGAACTGGATTTACTTCATTTGAGGCATTCAGGCTGGGAAAGCCATCGCACTGGGACCCCTGCGCAGTCAGTGGAGAGACAGAGCTGCTTCTGGGAGAAACAAGACTTTCCTATGGATGTGAGGGACATGGATAGTGGGCATGGTGAGGATGGGCTGATGGTTGGACTAGATGATCTTAGTGATCTTTTCCAACCTTAATGATTCTGTGATACTCTGTTTACATGGAGTCATCAGCATTTCTACCTAAGTGCACAAAGCTAGGTGAAAACATTCCTACATCTCCTGTGAAATACATGATATGAAAATAAAGTATCAGGCTTGCCTTTTTAGTTTGTTATGCGGGTGACTGTGGAAAGGACCTGGGAAAGGGATTAAGTACTTTGAAGTGAGACCAGCTGATTTCTGACCTCTGCAAGAGGGCTGTAAAATCTCAGTGTCAGAAAACAAGGCTTTGGTGGTTGTAAGAGTAACTTAAAGTCTTTTGTCAGAGCAGTACATAAACAGAAACCTGCAAGTATGTTTTGGTTGCATGAACAATAGATATTCCCCACGTGCTTGGTGAAGGGTTCTTATCTCCTGTAGCATAAGGGGCACCTCTATGAACAAAGAACAGGGGTGTATGGCAAGTCATGTGCTTGTCAGATCTGTTCTGTTCTTCCTTGTCCTTCTGATAAAGGTGGGATGTAGTGGGCTATGGTAAGTACTGCTGGAGCTGTGGGTGTCTGTAAAGGGGCGAGCATCTCTGACAGCAGGTACTGTCATACTCCAGCCTAAGATAGTTTACGGGATTGCCTTTGAAACTGATTGCATTTGCCAAATACATCCCGCTTTCTTTTTCACTCCTGTCAGATCCTGAGGGACTGTGCTTTCCCTGAAGCTGGCTGTCAGTGAGGTGCCAAAACAGGAAGAGTAATGAAAGTGTACTCATCCTATCTCACACGTCAGGCAGAGGGATGCGCAGCAGAAGGAGATGGCGGCAAGTATTAAATCCTTCATGGAAGATGCTTAGGGAAGCAGTAAGGCTCTGCTGCAAGCAGCTGAGTGCTGTGCCTTAGCAGAGCTCCACTAACACGCCTGCACTCACTGAGGAGGCTGTGAGCATGCTCTTGGGTTGCTTTTGCAAGCAGATGAAAGTCTGAATGAGTTTCATTTGTCCAAAAAAAAAAAAAAAAAAAAAATTGCATTGAAATTTATGCCAATTGCAGCATCCAGAAGTTATTTCAAAATTAACGGGAGATTATTTCCTGAAGCCCACACAAACATTGTAATCTGGGTACTGTCAGCTACTGTGATGTTTTACATGAGAGCATGGCAGAATGTTTTTAGAAGAAGAAAAATCTGTCTATGTTTTTTTTAATCTCCTACGCTGCTGCACATGTAGCAGTTTCAGCCCTGAATCCACAGTGTGTGAATTCAAATGTTTGATGTACAAACACGCAAATACTGTGAATTCTCTGAAAGTTGCTATGGCAGTGACACGAGCAAGGCGTGTGGTCTTTATTGAGAATGAACACATTCAATGTGTTCATTAAAAACAACCAGGGTGGTTTCTAATGTTGTTCACCCTTTAAAAAAAATGAAACGATGACAATACTGCTATATTACTTGTGGTAAAAAGAAATGAATGTTGGTTAGTGCAAGTAACTTAATTTAAACTGAATCGTCATGTCGTGCTACCTAGATTTCTTCTGAAAGATTCCAAAAGCAAGAGACTTCTGTGTTACACAAAAGCATGGCTATTTATATTTATTATAAATTCTTTTTTGTAGCTGTCTTCTTCAAGGCTTTCTTCATCTGTATGCATGAACCTTTCACCCTTGGTAAAACTCTCATGTAATGGCTTTTATCCAGCAGAACTTGTCCTTAGTGTAAAACAGCTGGTCTCACCACTCAATTTCTCTCTTTCTGTATATGTCCACGTTTTTATTATGGCATTAACCTTGGCCAGATGCTGTAGGGCATTCTGGAGGTGAGATGGTGGATGTTTAATTGGATTTTATAACCTTGATACTTCGATGTGTCTAAAGAGTTTAAAAACTTGCATTTGCAAAACCTGTGCTGAAGGTGGGTGACTCTTTCAGCTGCTTGTCGTTGCATGTTTGTGTGAACTAAGAAGTTATTTGTCATTTCTTCACACTTTCTTTCTCTTCATGCATATAAAAGAAGGTAGCATGCTCTGCCATTTTAAACTCTTTTGACGATACAGACACTGTGACTGTGGCCTGAATGTGGTGTGTTTGGGTGGTTTTGAATTGGTTCTCTGTGGTGTCATTTAATACCAGAAGGTGAGAGCAAACACGAGACAGTACTTGTTGGGATTTTTAAGAAACTGTTGCAGTGTTACCATGGGATAACGTCCAAACAACTCCAAAGTTTGACAGCAGAAATAGTAGAGGAGATGCTGTAGGAAGTGTTGTACAGTTTCTCCATTTACAGTGGAAAAATGGCAAAAATGAGCATATCAGTTGCACAAGAGATCATAGTATTGCTGCTTCCTATGCTGTGTGATAGTGCTGTGTCATAAATCTGCCGTGACAATGACTTTTTACTTCTTGGGCTACATTTTCCACATCCCACATTTGGCATGTGATTGAACTGCAGCCATTCTGTCTTTCCTCATGGCGCTCTTGAGGATGATTATCTTTCAGAGACTTCAGCAAGACTGAGCATATACTCAAGGACAAGCGCACATTTAAGTGCTATTCCAAAGAGAGATGCTTTCTTGAATTGGGGCGTGAGTATTTCGGGGAAGGATATGGATATCTGCTTCTGCTCTGCCACGTTCATTTGATCTGCAGTTGTCTGTGTCCCTTATCGTGGAACGCCTTCTTTCCAGGTGCATATGCAGTGTCCTTGCAGAGCAGTGGCATGGTTCAGCCCAAGGCTCTGGGTGCCCTGTGCCCACACGCTTGGTGCACTAAGTTTCCTACAGCTCCATTTCCTTTCCAAGAGCCGTAATGCAAATAACTAATAATAACACGGCTGTTGCTGGGGGAAAGAATCCTCCTTGTGCAAGTAAATTCACATCAGATGGAGTGGGATGTCTGCAAACTTGAAAATTAGATCGGGGAGAACAAAGAAGAAGCAGTAAGCTTATTAGATTCACATAGGCAGTTTTGTGCGAGCTTTCCCAGCTTCCTGGGAGAAGAAATATTTTCAAAATGGGTTTGATTGCTAATCTGATTATGGCAGCTCGGAAGTCAAATCGAAACATGAAATAAATGAAGGCTTTTGGAGTTATGAATTAATTAGAAAACTAATTAGGATGGATAAAAGAAATGCAAGGCGGTGAATTGTTTTTCTTATCTCAGAATAAGAACATTTAAATTGAAAGGATGATATTAAACAAAGCCTACAAACAACTGGAAATCATGTTAGTGGAAAGATAAGTACTAATAGGGGATTTTTTTTTTTTTAACATCATGATATGGCTTTTCAAAAATGGTTTCTAAAGAAGGAATGACAGCTCAGAGAATTGACTGTCTCCAGGCCTTGGGCAGCTGGGAGAGAAATGTTGAGCAGAGGCTGCATTGGTGGGGAGAGTAATGGGGCTGGTGGGCCCTGGCTGCTGCTGCCCTCCTGTCTGCTGGGCTGGGGTATCTGGGTGAGCACCGTGCTGCCCCAGCCCCATGCTGTCAGCTTGTCTTCTGGGTGCCGACTGGCTTGAAACAGCCATTAGTGCCTTGCAGAACCTGGGCATCCTGAACTACACTGCTCTAGAGAGGTCACAAAATGTTTTACTTAAAACGTAAGGATTGTCACTGCCATACATTTCACAACCTGAATGAGCACTAAGCCCAATAGTCTAGCTGGTAAAGGGACCCGCCCTGAAAAGCTGGAAGCAGGTTAAGAATTGAAGAGGTATAAAGTGATCATTAACATTAAAGTAATTTTCTCTATTCCCTACGTGAACATGAGAACTGCAGAGGTGATATCTAATATTCATATTGCTTAATGTGTTACAGGAAAGTGTTCAGACTCTGGTGAAAAGACAGATATAAGAACCAGAATAAGAGAGAAAATGAGTATGCTGCTGAAATGCACTGCAGTACTGGGTGATCACTCAGCCTGGAGTACAGGCAGCTACCTGGCTCTTACTTATTGAATGACCTGGGAGCTTTCAATTCCTTGTTGAATTGTGTGCCAGTATGCAACTTAAACGTAAAAAAAAGGAAGACAAATAATTTCTTGAAGTACTTTTTCTCTAAGAACTCTGTGACCAGGCTGCAAACAACGTATTCAAGGAGTTATGAATAACCCGTAGATTACAGAAGCTAATAGGCGAAATCATTGCAGTGGTACTTGGAACCAGATAATCTGATATAAGACCAGGCTGGGAACTGTGGTTAGTGTGGGATTTAGGTGCTGGGTTAGTGTTGAGGACCATCACTTTAGCCAAGGCCATGTGTGTTGCTAACAGAGATGACCTGAGCATGGTGTGTTTTGCTTGTGTGCTCTCCAGTGTAACGAGCCAAGTTTGTACCTAAGAAAACACAGATCCATTTCTGCTGCAGATTCTGTGAATAGAAAGGCAAGGACCATTTTCACGACGTGAATGTTTATTATGTTGTGAACATTTTTCTCAGTATTTGTCTATGCCTGTTGCCCCTTCCGTCTCATACATAGAGGCAGATGCTGGTTTTGTTTATTATCTCCTCTCAGCAGCAACTGCCCTCCTGATCTCCAGCGGTGACTGCTCCGTGGCATACCTGAGGTGACACCTATAGGTCTTGGCAAGGTGAGAGTCACCCTGTCCTGTGCATGGCAAGGACCTTCTTGTCAACAGAAAGGAAACATTACTTTTCACAGAGCACATAATTGCTTGATGGAACTTAATGCCTCAAGATGCTATAGGATGCTGACACTTCATTAAGTATAAGTAAGAAACGTAGGTCCACTGTGACCACTAGGGACGTGGTTAGTAGGCATGGTGCTGAGGGGTCAATGGTTGGACTAAATGATTTTAGCAGTCTTTTCCACTCTGACAAATCTGCATTTAAAACTCTTCTGGGTTTAAGAAACAAAAAATACCTTAACCTTTAGAAATTTCTCTTTAGGAGGTGCAGGGGCATGGGTCAGTAGCCAGGGGTATGCATCCTCACCTCTGGGTAAATTGTGAAATGTGCTAGCTGTTTCATTCTCCTCCATGCAGGTCTGAGAAGAGCTGCTCAGACAGACCAATCAGGCTGCCCACAACTGCGTGCTGAACACTGTGCTTTGTGTTTGCTGGGTAAGCAGCTGTACACTCCAAGAGCAGCATCTGCTTCAGTTTCATCACACACTGAAGTGTCTCTCTTTGGTATTTCGAGTGTTATAAATGAATTACAGACAATAATCAGAGGAGCCTGATAATTCTTTCTGAGTTAATAGCAGACTTATTTTTGAGCATATTCAAAATGTTATCATAGGGATGTCATTTCTAAAGTAGAGGGAGTCAGGAGGGGTGTCAAAAGGTGCTCTGAAGTAATAGATATATCCATGCTTTGCTTTCTTGTATCTTGCACGTAATGGGGAAAGTTATCCTTTCACTGAACTGCACCATTTGTAAATCAATCTCAAACATACAGGCGAAATGGTCCTGCTTAGCAGCTTGGAATTAATCTTCTTTAGCTCTCCATTTCTCCCCTGGAACAGCAAGTTGGTAGCTAGCACCCACCACAGACAACCTGATGTTTATATGGTGCTGAGCAGACAGCATTTAGTAGGAGGGTATTGATTTGGTTTCCTTGAAAGCAAAGGCATGCGGGGTAGCCACAATTTTAAGTACAGCTGCAGTCAGCATTGTCCCCAGGAGCATCTTAGCTTGGGTATCTCTCACTTGTTTTTTAGCTGTATGGGTGGCCCACGAAGTGTTAATGGCCATGTCAATCAAGGGAATGCTTTTGAAACCTTTCATCCTGAAATGGGCAAAATGTCCTCAAGTTATGTGGCACGTCAGAGAGAATTGGCAGTGCTGGGTCAGTGCTGAAAAGAAGGTTTAACTAGAAGATCACGGAGCACTGCAGTTTAAGGTAAACCTGATAGAAGAATACAATTTTGGACAGGTTGGAGAGCATGATTTGAGGTTGTGGCACCATGAGAATATCCATCCTTCTTCCATTGACACTGGTACGGCTCCCAGGCACTAGCATGGAAAAATGAATGAATACATGAGTGAATTTATTTCGGGAAAGGAAAAAGAAGAATGTCAATCTGAGGAAAATCCCATACATGAGGAAGATGATGAATGAAACTCCTTGCAGTTTTTCAAAAACAGTTTCATTTCATTACAGAGCCTAGTACTACAGCTTATCTGTGCGATACAAGAGTTAAAAGAAAACAGTGAAACTTGAAGGAGAGGTGCAAAAAGGAGAATCACCATGATAAAATACACCATAAGAAGCCTGAAAAACAGAAGCTCAACTTAACTGACGAAAAGTGTCAGTGAATAAATAATGTGGTTCAATAATTGATTTTCTTACATTTTAATATTTTAGGTCTATTCATATATTCTGCAAACTGGAGATACTGAAAGGCTTTTTTAACTCTCTTTCTTTGAAGTTTAATAGGTTGATAGTTGCTGTTCAAAACGTATTTTTCCATCATTATAGGCCACAGGAAGTAACACAACTCGGTTTGGTTTTAGTAGTTCTGCAGATACAGGAAGAATGCAGGTGACTATCAAAGTGATACATTATGCATCGTGTCTAAATGAAGCAAATCCTGAGTCCACAAAGATATTGCAGGAAAATGTGATCAAAAACTATTTGGATCAGTAGAAAGATTAATGACAGTCAATGACAACTTTTCAGCAATAAAAGTTCTGTTCCAGTTAAGCTCAGTTATGCTCCGAGGAAGAATTCAGATACTGTCTATATCGATTGGATCAAAAACAAATAGGAAAAAGGAGAATTTAGCTTCTGAGTTTATATTTTTAGCCCATGCACACCAGTATTTTCTGATCATAATCTGCACAGTAAGTTCACTGCTAGAGCTTCCAGCTCAAAGCATAGAGAAAGACAGCACAGGGATTAGGCAGGTTTTTGGAAGTCCTTACAGCTCCAAAAATTCCTCAAATGCTAATCTCCAAAAAGGAGTTTTTAAGGTGTGTGCACTCAGTCTTGGTTTTCAATAGAAAATTCTGACAAAGCAATAGATATCATTTTTCTTCAACTGAGAGCTAGTGCCTCCAAAAAACATTGTAGTTTTGTGTTGGCTATGGACTAGCCTACTTTATGCTACCTGGGAGCATTTATATCTTTTGGGTGATTGAGACCTCGAATTATTTGCAAAGATGCTTAATATACCATTAAAGAAGCCTTAGACTAGAGTATTAATATAGTGGAGAAATAGTCTCAAGGGCTATCCAAGATGTTATCAATCACTTCAGTATCCTGAGAGGTCTTGTAAATATAGCTGAGAAGAGCGTTTTAGTGTATTAGCAGCGGCACTGCACAGCACTGGTAAAGCTGCTGGACACCTCGAGCCTGCTCTTAAGCTCCAAAAAGTGCCTTGAACCAGGAGAGTGCTGCCTGCCCTTTGCTCAGGCTCACCACAGGGTAAGATGCAGTGTTTGCTTACAGATTTGTGAAGCGTGTGCTGCAAAGACGCAGGCGTACAAGTTCAAATTGATTTCTTGAGACTGGAATACAGGAGATAGGCTCTTTCCCCCTCAATTCACAGATAATGATGTGCGTAATATTTACATGTAATATAAATACATATTTATATATAAACACAAACTGTTTGAATAAACTAACTCATGCTAGAAATCAATGCTATATCTGCTTAGTGACAAAATAGCCAAAGTGATATAAAACCATCAGCAATTATCTTTCATTAGCCTCACTGCAGGTGATACCAAAGGCAGAAAGAAGCACTAATTGAATAGAAAACACATTTCAAGTGTTTGTGCTAAACACCACAAGCAGAAAAGAAAGATTAACTGCTACATTCATTTCTCAGTGTTCCTGCTTTGTGCGTTTCCCTTCAAACCCTGCATCGCCCCTGGCTCCTTGCGTGCTTTTCAGAAATAGGTTTCTGGTTATTGTGTAAGGATGGAATACAACAGATAAGAGCTCTTTGGGATTATTTATGTGATAAAGCAGATAATCAACCACCATGCAAATCTGAGAATTCTGAGTAATCTTTTTCTGAAGTGCAGTTTGAGAAAGCAGCACACGCCATCCCAGTATGCAGTGAATTGAATTGTTCATGTTACAGACGCTGCTAACAAAATCTGTGGTAGCTGATAAACCAGAGTGGTTTGCTTAGTTTTAAAAAGCAGAATTACTGAAAGAGCTCTATAATGCTTATGAATAAAATAGGACTTGATTTAGGAGGCTACTGCCAACTTCAGACATAGTGATAGGTAACACATTAGCTTCCACGTGCTTTGTGTCTGCTGAGTGAAGAGCTTTTTGCACGGTCACACTTACTTTTATTTCTAATAGTTTTTTGCAACAGCGTAGCTTCACTGCTAATGATGTGGGTCTGTCTATATTGATGCGTTATGTGCATCAAATCAATTAAGTAAATTGAGAAAAGGTGGCCTATAATTAAGATTAAAAGAAAACAGCTAGCACTACTTAGCCTGACATCTGGTTCACACTCTTCTCAGTTCACATTAAGTGAGTGAGTAAAGGATCAGGACTATTTTTCAGATCAGATCCAAAGTAGTAACAGTCAAAGTGTGCTATGCGTGCTGTTAAATCCAGACCTATGTTCCTGAAAATCCTTCCTCCGTGCTTGCCTGGCAGTGGTGACGCCTGAACTGGATGCAGTAATTCCCCCTGTTACCCATAGGGAACTCAGAAGGAAGTGTCATAAACAACTGTAGGATCATAGAATCATTAAGGTTGGAAAAGACCTCTAAGATCATCCAGTCCAACCATCAACTCATCCCCACCATATCCACTGACCATGTCCCTCAGTGCCACATCTCCATGGTTCTTGAACAACTCCAGGGATGGTGACTCCACCACCTCCCTGGGCAGCCTGTGCCAATCAACAGTGTTCTGTTCTCTAGAGATGAGGGGAGACCCAGGCTGTGAGATGGGCCAGGTGCTCATTGCTGAGTGCCATACAGGCTTGGCTCAGCCCCAGACCTTGGGAGCCCATCTTTCAGATGCAACCCCATAGGGGCAAACACAATGATAAAGGACTTGTTTCTGCCAGTTCATTTTATACCCACCTTTTCTATGGCCTTTTAAAATATAGTATTGTGCTAGAACTTAATTGCGGAGCTGTTAGTTGCATGCAGTGCAATAAACTCTGAGTTAATGGATTGCAAATGACTCTGTGTGTGTGCACAAGTGTCATTTACAGGTTACTTAGCTACCTTTCTAAACATTAAATTTGTAAATGTTTCTCAGGATAGAAACCTTGACAATATGAAGTCTTCTGAGATACAGTAAAATTTTAGCTGTGAGGAGAGTGTACTTGCCTGACTGCAAAGAGATCAACACTGGCATGGAAAATCTGAGAGGAGTAATCTCTGAGATGACAAATCTAAGAGATAGCTCATCTTTGGGTGAGATTCAAATCTACTCCCATCAAAATTGATAAGGAGTACTTCTTACGTTTTAGCAGTAATACTTTAAGACTGACAAAAATAATTTCACAGAAAAGGTGTGTGGAGCCACTACAGATCATATCTGGATCTAAAGGGAACATCTGTAGATGTTTGCTTTTCCTACCATTTTTTACTTCTGTCATCTTTGTAATGTGTTGGTGCCATTCACATAGTGTGCTCTCACCATGTATTTTCAAACAGAGCAGCACAGTTGTACATCACACTGCCCATTCCTGGTGCAGAGCTGATGCTGGCGTTCCTGGCAATCAAGTGGGATGTGCTGTGCATGGGGCAAATGGAAGCTCAATTCACTGTGAAGGTGGTGTTTGGACCAGAGTTGCCAGGCACACGCTGGGCTCTCTGCTCAGCTGTTGTCTTCTAGCTGGAGGAAGAGCAGTGATGCCATTTTGAGGGAGAAGTCTTCTAAATTACATACAACTTCAAGTACTTGTGTGCATAGAGCTCATAAGCATTTATGCATGTGGCTTTTCTCATAACAAAAAGTTATTGCGTGGGATGAGCTCCATATCAAGTCGTTTGCAAGAGAATTTCTATTTTTCCTGCAAAGGAGGGATGAACTTTAATTGTTCTGTTAACTTATTCAAATCATTCCTGCAGAAAGATGGAGACAAACCAATAGAGAGAAAACTTGCTCTCACATTTCTCAAATATTTTTTCACAGTTTACTCTAAGCATTTTCCTGGCTCATATGAGAGCATTCAAAGTTTTCATATTTGTACATGGAAATGTTCTTATTATAATCCTTGGGCCTTTCTAATTTGGGAACAGAAATACAGAAAGGAGGCCAAAATACACCTATTTATGAATTTATTATTATCTAGGGGAATTCATACCACAGAAGTTAGTCTAGAACATAAAGTGAATTTAGTGAACAAGATGATCTTTAAAGTCCCTTCAACCTGAGCTGTTCTATGTTTATATGAATTTGGTAAAATGCATAAGTAAACAGTGCATAAGGCAAGACAGTTGTTTTTCCTCAAGTTCGCCACTGCTAACTTCATTTTTTAACAGGTCTATATCATCAGACACTCAAAATCAGGGCTAATAATATATCTTTAAAGCAACTACTTGCTGAGGATTGGCATCTGCAGTGTGGTCAGGCATGGCCTGGTCTTCAGAGACAAGACAAATCCACCTTGCCATCATGGGAAGCTCATGAACCATCCATAGGCAAGGATCAATTGAAATCTTTGAATGATTAATTGATCCATCTCCTAGGTACTTGCTTCTCTTTCGACAAAGTCCCTGCAGTATTTAGGTGTGGGGAGTTGTGGGGCTTGGGGAAAGGGGATTTGAGAATCGTGTCGAGGTCATGCTCTACTTTGTGAGCAACTTCTGGAGCGTAGTAGGGGTCAGATAAGAGGACCACCCCTACTCCATGGCAAGTTTAGTACTGCAGGAACATGTTCCTCTTTCCCTGCCCTCCCCTCAGTAAAAACAAACAAATACCATTAAAGCACAGCAACAGGAACTGAATTTTTTATGCGCGTGTAGTTTTGCCCTTTCTTTCTCTCCTCCTTGTGGGCTCGAATGCAGTTTAATGTTTCAAATCTGTCCTTTATGTAACTCTGTTTTCTTCCGTTAAATTAAAACAGGGGAATTAGCCCCTTTGATATTTCTCTTCCAGAGCTGGTTGGAAGCATAGTACATGTGGAAAATGAGCTTTTAAATGGAAGGAGAATGACTCATATTAATTTAAAACCTGAACTAAGGAGATAATTGCATATACTATAACTTCTGCTATAATGAGAAGTTAGTCACAAGTGATTACATAAATTTTAAAGTTTGAATGTGATTTTTAGACATATTTAGGGCTAAATCCTTCCTCTTTGGCACAGGGCAGCAGCTGAATGGATGAGCATTTCCTGGGGTAGCTTCAGGAATTTGCATTTTGTTCCTTTTGCATCATAGTAAGCTCACAGTATCTGCCAGGATGTCTGGTTTTGGACCAATATGACCATTATTCCTTGCTGCTTAGAGTTTCCCAGGCTTTGGGTACAGATTTGCCCACTGAAAGCCAAAAAGCTTTCAATATTATTTTCCGCTTCCCTCTTCTTTTTGGCTAAGGGTTATCCCTTAGTTTTATAAAAATGCAATCCCCAATTTAGCAATATTCACCAGAAATACCTTATATCTGTGATCTGAAGAAAAGAAACCCAGCTGTGGAGATCCAGTTTCTTGCTCAATTGGATTTACTGACTTATGGAAGTAGGATTAGCTAGTATTTGGGAATAAAACTGTTATTAATTTTATTGATGTATATATATACACAATTTCTTTGTATCAGCAAAAGAAATGCCTTGCAAAAATAGGTGGCTAGACTGTGGGAATGAATCATGATAATAGTTGGCAAAATCACAGCAATGCAATGTGCTAATATTTATTTTCAAATGTTATGTATGTTGGAGTCTCATTCGATCCCTACACAAATCATTCAATCTTGCCAGGACCAATGAACAAGGCCTTTTTTCAAATGTAATGTTTTTTTTTGAATGATTATACTTACAACTTGCTGTATTCCCAGTTCTTAAAATAAAAAGACAAATCAACATCTCTCCCCAGCCCAAAGCATTCTGTTTTGTATGCGCTGTATGTTTGGATTCAAAAGCAGAGCTTAGGCTTGAAATGCCTCAGTAGAGGGGCAGTTTCTTTCATGATCTTTACAAAACTGATCACAACAGCATCTCTGGTATTTTCTTAGGTTTCGCTCATACTATTGGAAATATTTCACTGCTCTCTGCTAAGCCATCCTGTCTTCAGTTGCAGCTCTTCTTGTTTGTGGCAGATACCTCAGGAAAGGAAACAACTCATGATGTTTAGCAACTTAGAAGGGCATGTTCCCATCATTTGGCGTTCAGACCTTCCCTTGACACAAAAAGAAATTTTGCTTTTACAACGATGTCAACGTGACAGCTCTTACAATTTCAGACTGAAATGCTGCTGTTCCACAATTTTCTTTTCTTGTAATAGAAAGATATGGTTCAAATAAGAGTGACCTGCACCAATTCATGTTGCTCAGCTGGCTGCTGCGGTAAGTGCTGCAGTTGTCACATCTCCTTCTGGGTAGAGTCACTCTCCTCTCGTGACATCACGAGATGGATGCTGATGGCTTTTACCTGTGCTCAGTGCTCAATGGGGTCTGGGTTCTCCTTGCTGGGTCTGAGGCAAGTGCTGGTGCTTGTCCATCCTCCTGTTTGGGGGCTTTGTTATTAGGAGGTGGGGAGGGAATAGTGGCATCCCTGGGAGTAATGGAAATTGTTGGAAGTTATTGGAAATAACGAGTGGTGTCACAACCACCAAAAACAGGTTATAGCCCCAGCTCTGACAGGGATGTTATGAGATGCTCAAACAGCAAATGGATACGTATGTTCATGTCAGGCAGTTCTGTTTTCTGCTGCAATTTGTTATACACTAAATCGATTTTTCTTGCTTCTTTTTCTTGCAAGTTCTCTCATTAAATTAAACAGTCTGAGAGGAATAGCCATTAAATGCTCATTCCTTATTAATTAAGTGGTTTAAAATCTAGGTCTTTGAATGCTTCCCTAATTAATTGTGTAAAGCCGGGTACACAGTTAACAGGGAATGAACGCATATTACCTTGGGGACATGCTTTACAACAAACTGGCAAGCTGTTTACTCAGCAGTGCAGGAGCTGTAAGACATTTGCATTCTTACAGGCCCCGAAAAAGTAGGGAAGGTTCTGAAAACACAGGGAGGGAGGGTCCCTCTGGGCTCTCCTATGCTTGTCCTGGTGAGCCCTGCTCTTCCTTCTGCAATCGCTGGTCCTGGCCATTGGCAAAGGTTGGTTACAGTTATTTTATACAATTAAAACTATTTCTTCTCACTCTCTAGTTTACGTTTCCAATTCTTGCCGGTTATTTGTATATATGTAATGCTTTTGAACGTTTAGAATCATAGAATCATTAAGGTTGGAAAAGACCATTAAGATCATTTAGTCCAGCTGCCTGGGTACTGAAGTTATAGAGGTCAAGTTTTCTGAGCACCTCACTAGGAGCTGCATTTCCCACTACCTCCTCCTTCCTGCAGCTCTCCTCTTACCTTTTCCCAGTCTTTTCAACAGCTTCTTTAAAAAATGTGAAGGAAGTCCCTCTCAGGTTGTTTGAGTGTTCCCTATTTGTGGCATCTTCTCAAAGGTGGCAGTCATATTTCACCAGGGATTTCCTGTGACAAACCCTTTTGTAGCCAGCGTCTCTGACCATCCTATTTCCCATCTTTTAAGGATCTTAAGTATTTGATATCTTGCTTTTTTAAAATCTGTGTTACTCTGTCGATTGATTTACATAATTGGAGAGTTCCCAATGTGACTGACTACATCAATAGCTTTTATGTTGCTATAATTTTTATTAATGACCACTTTTATCTTCTTCTAAATACAAACTGTACAGTAGCACTGCAGTAGGACAGACACTTACATTTAGATTTATGCTCAAGATCTATCAGTTCTATAATTTTAATCCATTTAGCGTGAAATTTGTTATGTAGTCTCACACTGCCCTGCACAGTTAGAGCATCTCTGGAAACAAATCAAGTGAGATACAGACTTTTATTCCAACAGCACAGCCAAGCTTGTATTTTATTGGCAAGACAACATGACTTTGGTTGCGGAAGACCATTTTCCATACAGTCATATGTACTCCAAATTCATTATTGATTGTACCTCAGTGGGTATTGTTGGCATTGTGATGTTTGCTCCTTCCCAGAACTCCTGGTGTTTTGGAGGCTGCCAGGACTCAGCACGGGAGAATTCAGCTTCTTTAAAAAAATGTTCTCTCTTGGAGGAAAGCAATACAATAGAGTTCCCTCTCGGCTGCAGGATGCCATTTGGACCTCTCTCTTTTTTTCCTTCCTTTTCAATGCTTTAATATCCTGAGAGTGTAAAAGACACATCAGAAGTGTGTCTGGCATTTCCATCCACTGACTGAAAGTTTCTGTAACTAGAAATAAAACATCAGAAGAAAGCAATCTGTCAATTTATGAAATGGACTTTGTTATTTGGTCATCTGCTATAGCAGTGCTCCCAGAAAGTCTGTGCAGACCAATGTATGATGATTAGAAACAGCAAATGGCAAATTCACACTCATGTTATCAGGTCTCTGTAGTGATTCTGTATTAAATTCCAAATTCAGTGCAAGACCTGTTGCGCTGATAATCAAAATCCTTGCTATTTCCAGACCAACTTCTTGCAATATCTGCCTGCCAAGAGAGCAGAGAAACCATGGATAAAGATTTGTAGGACCACCGGGGATATCTAATGCACTTGCTCACAGCTACAGCTCCATGTAATAAATCATTTTCATAAATATATGAACACAAGACAAGACTGAACTGTGGAATTAACTCCTGTATGTAGTACTGGTGACCAAAGAGCCTCCTTTAGCTAGAATTTACTACAGAATCTTACTTGTTTGGTCCAATATTTTTTGCCCTTGCCTTTCTTCATTTTCCCTAACCCAGTTTTGAAGTCTTTTCTGCTGTGGATTCTTTGGACAGGAAGAGAGACAAGAGTTTGCTCCCAGTGACACTTGGGTAATGCATTTCCAGACCCAGGCCAGTCCCTTGGCAGCTCTGTGTCAAGAAATTGGGATGGATGAAACAAACTAGCAGTGGGTGAGACTCCTAGGTGATATACATAGGCATGGCTTCTCTGAGCAGCTGCTAAGTGAAATGGTTTTTCACCTCTTGAAGATGTGAGCTGCAGACTGAAGCAGTATTAGAACTGAAAAAAAAAAAAAAAAGATCCTTATCTATTTGGGTTTTAGTTTCAGAATTGAGCTCAGTCCAGTCTTGTTATGAGGTCTGCTATTTATTAATGTTTTTTTTTCTTTGCTATCTGTCTCTTAATAGGTAACACCGAATACTTACAATTTCTGAGGACCTTAACCTGATCAAAGAAATACATCCATTTTGTTGCCACTCCCTCCTCAAAAAAGAAGAAAAACAAGGAAAAGAAATCGAGTATGAGGCAATGTGATCCACTCCCTCCAGCATCCCATTATGAATAATTCCTGAATAATTCACGAGTCTTGTGTGTTGTTAGTGGATCAGCTGCTAGCAGCCCAGGGATTGTGAGAAAGGGGAAAAAACCCCACCCAACCACTTCTTTCTGGGTTCTTGCATAGCAAACTTTGCCTCCCTGCTGAGAGGTGCTGTGGGTGCCACCCAGGGCTGAAACTGGAATCTGCTGTGCAGGCAGCTCATGCGGTAAGATTTTTCCTTGATGCTACTTAAACAAAATAAGCATTAAAAACATACAAAACCCCCAAACTCCAAAAGGCATGGTCAGCTTTACCTCCTTCCGAAGCCCATAATGCTCCTGATGACCAGCAGTGAGGCCAGTCCCTCTGGCTGCTCAGACTGCCTGCAGATGTATCAGCCATGCAGATTGGATGCTGAGCTCCTGTTGCACGTGCTGTTCTCATTCCATCATTAAAAACCCCGTGTTTCTCTGACAGATACATGTTTTAGAAGAGAAACAGAGGGCTGAGCGAGGGAAATGAGTGTATTTCCTGCTTTTGGGACTGAAGTGCGTGGCGTGGGAGTGAATTGATTTAATTTCCCACATACGCAGCCACATCTTCAAACGTTGGGCTTTGCAACGTGACCTTTTTGGAACTAAATAGTCCCAGGGAGCTATGCTATTGGTGGCATCTCTAGCTCATACTAAAAAAAAAGAGATCTTGTTTTCCCGAAACTTACCTTTTGGGGATCCTACAAAGTAAATAACTTACGCTGTTTTGTGTGCATACACTTCAAAGGCTGAGGAAAAGAAACGCAAACCTCCTCTTCTGCAATATATAGAGAGCCAATATATCTATTTCATGTGAGAACTGCCTTCAAAATGTAAATGGATTACCAGTTAATTTCTGAAATACAAATTAGTGCAGTTCCTGAAAGTGCCTTTCATGCAGCACCTCAGGGTTACAGTTTGAGGATTAGGAAACTAACAGCAATTTCACACCTGTGGTTAAACATCAGTTTGTACCTCTATGGCCCTGTGCTATTGACAGTGCTGGGACTCCTGCGAAAAGAACATGTTATTCCTGGTAGCTCTTTGGATGAGCGCCTTGTGAAGCTGGGGATGACATCTGACAGGCAATGCTGGATCAACTACTTTCTTAATTTCTCAAACTTGAATGATTGAAATTGAACTCAGAACTCGCCTTTCAGTATGGACCTAGGCCATTCCAAAATCTGGGACAGAAGTCTGTACCTTGGTTCCAACTGCTGGTAGGACAATTGGTTAATGTAAATTTCTAGATGGCAAAGAGCTGCACAATATAGAGCATCCCTCAATTCCCAAACAGCCCCCTGCCATTGTTGTTCTCATATCAGCCCCATCTGTATTGTGTATAAATTGCTTTGGGATCCTTGGGGTGAGAGGCTTTAGATAAGAGCAAATTATTGTGTTGCCTGTAATTATTTTTTTAAGTGGTGATTGCTGAGCCATGCTTTTTATTTGTATTGCAGGGAGTTATGATTCCAGCATAGAGATATGTCAGCTTCGGAATTGGAGAAGAAATATGTTCTGTGACTTTGATTTATGTTTTTCTATTCTACTCTTTGAACATAAGTAGGAGGGCAAGAAGGAGAGCATGAATGTTTAGTGAACGTGCTCCTGCAGTGTAATTTATCTTTGAGACCGAAACAGCAGGTTTATAAACCTGGTTAAGCCAGCTCTGATTTCTCTGCTCTTTTTCTTCCACCTGCCAGAACAGTTTTTGACAAACCACGCACTGTAATAAAAACATATTTTCAGAATGATATGAAAAATATACTGAAATCAAAATAATGGCTGGATTATGTGTTTAGAGATGGTGTATTTTATTGTGCGTGCAGGAGGGCCATGTTGCATTTGTCTTAGAAGTTATAAGTGAATGTAATGCACAGCACTTGCCTACAGGTATTGGAGCTGTCATTAGAGGCCTCCAGCACCAGAAAAGGCATAAATGTTACCATTCCACCTAAGCAGAGGTCAGGATGATGCAGTTGCTGTGGTTGGTTATTGGAAAGTTGAGCAATTGCTGGAGGATATATAACCACACATATGACTAGTCTTTGACAAATTGCTTGTTTTCTTTGACGAATTCCTTCCAACCTTTTGAGTCCCACAGGTTTCAGTACCTCTCTGGGATTCACTAAAGCCCTGAAGTATAAAGAAATGATTTCTGTGCATGTTTAATTGATATTTGAATGAGCAACTGGCAGCAACACTGTGTCTCATTGACACGGTAGCATTTCCTAAGTAGTTGGATGCAGTATTTGATATCACTAAAACTCACTGATGTATATACGTGAAGGTACATTGGTGCACAGCAATGAGATGGAAATGCCACACCCCATAATTCTAACAAAAAGAAATAAAAATGTTCACAGTCATTTGGGGCAGCCAAAACTTCCACAGCCTGTCAGCTGCAGCATGGCAGCAATCGTGATGGCTGAGCAATGGAGGCTTGTGACTGACAGACTGTGATTGAAAAGAGAGAGAAGGAATATAAGTGTTTCCTTATTGAAAAGACATCACACCTGATGAAATGTTATGCACAGGGAAGAAGAGGATTCTCTTTGAGAAATACCCTTTTGTGCCTGCAAGCATCAGCAGTAAAAGCAACCAAATCCTGGACCCCAACTCCTCACTCATCTTCATAGTCCTGTGACAAGGATTGTATCTAAAATGTGAAGGTTATCTGCTGGCCACTTGCTTGAGGCTGCTGCTGTTGCCAGGTATCTCTCTCTTGCCCTGGAGGTGGGTAGGTGAAGTGGAAATAGGAAATCAGACCTGCAGGCCCTTCATCAGGGTTTCTGCTGTCCCACCCCTTTAGATTAAAATGATGTCTTCAGCTGTGACAAAGAAACGTCTACACAAGTTGTGCCCAACCAAGACATTAATACTCTGAGGAAAGAATAAGCCAGAAGATTTATCACTCATCAGCTATTTCCTACATGTGGCAGTGAGCTTGGGTCTTCTATAGCATCCTAAGAGTCTTGCGAGAGCATCTTTAAAGTGGGGAGACAGGAATGTGCGTCCTGTGGGGGAAAGAGATTTTCAGTTGGGTAGAGAAAGCATCTTTTCATTTCTGATGGTGACCAATCCTTGTTGTTTCTTTCCTATGCAGTGTTATAGGGAAAATGCTTAATTGACTGTAGATTATCTTTCGTCTATAGAAAATCCATCAATTTCTGCATTCCTAGTTTTACAGTTGAGTGAAGGAAGGGGGAGTGTTGCTGTTTTTTAGTAGCATTGAAGTATAATGCTGTGAATAATTGTGGTTTCAGTACTACTCCTTTAAAGATTTTCTTTTTCTTACATCCATAACTGATAGCATGCCTCTAAAATTTTGCTTATGCTTCTGTTAACACAGATAGTTGAAGCAAAGTGTCAATAGCAGCCAATTTGCTGCTGCTTCTCTCTCTCTCTCTTTTTCTCTTTTCCTTTTTTGCTGTTGTCATTAAGCATTTCTGTTTTTGTTTAATATGGAAAGCATCACTTCTTTCCTGCAGCCTCTGGGTTCTAATGCAAAAAAACCCCTTCTTTCTCCACTTCAGTCTTCATAGCTACAAACTATTAATTAAAATTAAAATCCTTTAAATATGCAATCTTTCTTTCTTTCCATTTTTTTTTTCACTCCAGATTTATTGCCAGCTGATTCTAAGATGCTTCTTCCACATGCAAACAGCTTGGGGTAAAATTTCTCAGCCCAACACAATGGCTCAGGATGAATTTTGTGGTATCTTGTCTTTCAGCTCAGGTGCAGAAGGGCTCATGGGATGACATCTCCATGTTGAGGGGACTAAAGGTTGGATCAGAACAAGTTGTGTTGTAATAAGCTTGGCAATGCCTTGACAGTTTTGCAGGGCTATTTATAAGGTATATACAAACCTGGAAGACTGAACTTGGTCTGAGGGTGGGAATTTGTATGATGTTTCAGAGGTTTAGCTATGGCTGGGGATTGAGGTTGCCTCTTGGTTGGTCCTTTCCATATGTTGAAGATAAGGGACAGGATCCTACTAAGACCAGAACCCTTGGTCTTGTTTGACATTTCATTCACGTAGGTGTCCCAGTCTGGAGCCCCTACTAAAACCCCACTGGACTGTGGATTTTGGATGCGAACCCATCTTCAGCGAGCACAAACACCCCCATAGGACCAGAATTGGACAGGGCTGTCATGTTCATGCAGACCAACTGTTCTGCATGAAGTTCAGTGTTTTCCACAGCAAGCAAGATTTTAATGCTTAAAGAAGCATAAACTGGTACAGAAAGGCACTTAACACAACTTCTGGCATGTCTCCAGTGTTTCATGACAGCTCCCGAGTGCTGTGCAAGAAACATGGGAACACTGCAGTGCTTGCAGGCAGGGAGATGGTGAGCTGTGTTCCTGCAAATCTACAGGCGTGCAAAACCATTACTCAGCCTGGAGCTCTCTGGTGGTAGAAATATTGAATCCTGTTAGCGATGTGAGTAATAGTTATGCATGAAATTAGATCTACTTCTCAAATCTGTCAGGCTCACCTTTTTATAATGCAGTAGCTCTTGCAGATACAAGACTAAATGATTGGGAAAACTCTTTACAAAAACAGTAAGATGGAACCTACCCCTCCTGGGGTTTGCTACAGACTTCATGTGAGATCAAAGAAGATTGATTCTTTGCTGAACTTCATTCTGTACAAGTCGGTGATACGGAGATTTGATGAGCCTGTTTTCAGGACAACCCATGTCTGCAGGCAAAATCTAGTTGGAATAACTTGTTATCGTTGTAAGAGGGAGGACTTTTTAATGTTTTGGCTGTAATTTTACACTATGCACCTGCACTGGTACAGAAAACTAATTGATGGAATTGATGTGCAGGTACAGAGCATTTGAGTCTATCTTCTCTTTCTAAGAAGGGGCACAAATATTTCGTCTAAATATTTTCTGTTAAAGCGAATGTAGTGAATAAGAACGGAAAGTAAACATAACAGATCTGCCCTTACACTTCTGTGGATGTTGGCTTGTACAGACCAGGAACATCTACTGGGAGGTCTTGGTTCCTTCATCAGATCCATGTATTGGACTGGATGTTGTAAGTTTTAAGCATGCCCTTTAGCAACAGCGTAAATTCTCCTTGGGTTTGTTCAAAATAGCAATGAATGATGCTCAGAACACCTCAGAACTCGATGATGGTGAACCGTGAGGGAGTCTGGGGGTGATAAAAGGAATGGAAATATACAGTGACAAAGACAGCACCTTGAAGTAATACAGTGATCCAGTGCCAGCATCCCTGCTGATATTAACATGTTGTCGTGCATGAACAGAGAAGTCTGCAATCTGATCATGAGCAGTGTGATTTAGGTGGTGGGTTTGCTCCCGATGATAGCTGCCAATGCCTGAGAGCACAGAATGAGGCCCTGGGTGTGTGGAACCACAGTAAAAGGGAATCTTATGGACTTGCATGGAAAAGAAAAGAAAGCAAAGAGCTACAGAAAAACATTTCTGAGAACAGCAATCATACACTGTAATTCAAGACATGGAGCTCAAAAAATGAAGAAAGCGTTTGGCATATTTCTGAAAGAAAATAAGGTTTGGCAAGGAGGAGGCAGGGGAGCACATGGCCAGGGAATTGTCTGAGGAGCCCTCACAGCGGGTGAGGGCAGGGCTGGGTTAGCAATCAGGGCCCTGGGGAACACTATGTCCCACCGCAGGACCATGGGGCAGGCAGGGCTTCCCGGCAGGAACATGGATTTTCTCTTCATTTAAGCTTCCTGGAGAGTTTCCTCAGTTTTCCTGGCTGATAGTGTTGGTTTCTTTACTCTTTTTTTAAAAATATTTCAGGAAGGAAGTCCATCCCAAGCACTGAAGGGCAGCTCCGACACCAGCAGGTACCACCTGCTCCACTGCAGTACGTACGAGAGGTATCTGCTTCCAACATATTCTAGTAATCACTCAGTTATTTAATTGCACCCTAAAGGCACTGAAATTTTTTAAAAAGCTCTTTGCAGGGCTGACATGGAGACTTGCTTTGGCAGCTAACTGCCAGCACAAATGGCACTGCGCAGTTGGTCCCAAAGAGGATCACTCACAGAGGAGGATTAGCAGCAGCCAAGGGAGGATGGCAGCTGGCATCCCATGGAAGCCCACCCTACTGGTCCAAGGTGTTTCTGAGATAGTTTATTGAGTTGTTACAACTCCTGAGCAGCCTGGGTGGGTTCATGCCATCGTTAGATTACACCTGGTAGGAGCAGGAGGTTAATCAGCAACATTTGTCCTCTCTAGGAATAGATAAATTAAAATGTGTAGAATTTCATTTAAAAACAATGCCAGCAAATTATTGATCTCGTCTCTCTCCCTGTGGCAGCTTTCTACCCACACTGTTTATTTTGTTGCCTTAGCAAGGAAAAGATTTCCGTGTTAGCTCAAAACTGCTTTTGTGGCTCACACAGCAGGTCAGCCACTGGGAAGCATAACATCAAGCAAAAAAACTTTACGCAAAGTTCACACAGGAGCTTATAAATATCCATAGCTCCAACTGAACAGGGTGTGAGTTCAGTCTTCTGCCTTAGAGTAGCTCCCATCTACGACTGTTGGATACAAATATATTTCAAGCTGAAGGAGAAAAATGTGCCCTCGACACCTCCACATTGCCTCTCCTTGCTTCAGCTCCTGGTGCTTTAACATGCAGTCATGGTTTTCCTTTTGGAACAAACATTTGGGTACAAGGCAGCCTATGGAGAAATTTAGAGACACAGCAGCGTGCTCCATGCCTGCCTCTCTGTACCAACCCAGGGGACTTTAGGGTTCAATCATAACTCTCATTTCTCAGTGAAGTTTTTTCCCATCCATAAAATTATAGAATGGTTTGGGCTGGAAGGGACCTTTAAGACCACCAAGATCCAACCCCCCTGCTCTGGGCAGGGACACTTCCCTCTAGACTATATCCATTAAAGCTTTGCTCCTGCCTATGTATGAGGCGGGGGGGGGGGGGTGAGAAAGCACTGCTCAGCCCCTGTTATGCTTGCTAAATATGTTTTTTATTGCTCAAAATCCAATAAATCCGATAAGGTGAAGGAGGTTAATGCAAACAGAGCCTGCAGGCAGGCAGCCAGCCCCAGTGCAGTGCCTGGAGGTGACCGTGGCTGCCCTAGGAGCTGGGCACGTGGGGATCCTCACAGAGCTCCTTCCCTCTGTAGCTGGCTTCCATTGGAGATGACTTTGAGTCTGAGTTGAGGTGTGCAAAGTGAAGCTTTACTTTGGAGAGATTGGATCTGAGATGATTTTAGGGAGATTTCTTTCTGGGAAATTCCAATCTTCTGACAACGAGCCCCACCTGAAGGAGCTCAGGCCAACAGCTGAAGTCAGATGAGGGTTACAGGTGCAGCTCAGGGTCCCCTCAGACCTTTGGAGGTTTTGTAGCCCTGGTGGCAGCAAGCTCCCAGCTTGCCCATCTGTCTGTCTTTGCAGGGACAGAATTCCAGGTGTGATGGCCACAGCCATCTTGGCAGGTGCTTGGCTGGGACAAATGCCTACATAGGTTCTCAATGAGCTGCCCAAAGCACAGCTGGAAATGCTGAACAAACGTTTTGTGTTGTGGTTTTGTTTCCACCTCCCTGCAGGGTGCTGTGTGCCATATCACACCTTGCTGGTTCACTCTCAGCCGGGGGTTTCACAACCTGCCCCCATCCCCACGTCTTCCAGCTGTGGTTCCAGCTCTGTGCTGCACCTGTGGAGAAGCATTTGGTGGTCGCCGGGGAACGCTTTCAGTCTGCACCCCAACCAACCCCACAAATAGCTGAGCAGAAACGCAACCGGAGCTGCAATAATTGTGGTTTGGGGGGGAGCGTGGAGCTGCTGCGGTGCCTCCCAAAGCCCGCAGGCTGCCGGAATCCCATGTGCGCCGGCGATGGCAGTCACGCCGCTGCCCGCACCTCGCTGCGCGCTGACGCTCGCGTCCCGCTGCCGGGAGCCGCAGTCAGCCCGGGGAGAGCGGCGGCACCGGAGGGAGCGCTCCGCGGGAACTTTTGGCCGCGATCCGATTCCGGGCAGCTGCGCGGCTGGGCTGGGCTCTGCCAGGGGCTGCTCGCTCCTGCCGGGCGAGGCGGCGGCTCGCGGCGCTCCCAACCCGGCTCAGCCCGACGCAGCCCCGGGGCGCGGAGCCGCGGCCCGGCACCATGAACCAGACGGCGACGGTGTCCCACCACCAGGTGCAGTGCCACTCCTCCAGGGCCGCCAAGGTAAGGCCCGGCCGGGCGGGGAGGGAGCTCCGGGCGGGGAGAAAGTTCTCCCCGGGCGGCTGCGGGGCAGCGTCTCTCCGTCTCTATCTCCGGTCCTTGCCCGAAGTTTGCCCGGAGGAGCCGGGGGCTGCTGCCTTCCTAGCGGCGGTGCTCGGGGGAAAGGCTGGAGTTTAAGGATCTTAATGGACTGATAGGGGTGGTGTGGCTGTGCACGGACAGAACGGGCCGAGAGGTCACCGGGATGGTGGGCAGGATGCTCTCTCCTCTCTGCCTCCCACCCCGTGCCCTACACCCCTGCCTTGCATCGATCGGAAGGTGCTTCCGAGCCGCCGTGCCGCTCTTCGTGACGTGAAATGAAATCCCTAAACAGATTTGTATTCACTGAAAAGCACTGCTGTAGAAATAAGTGCTTTGTTACTTTTTTTTTTTCTTTCTGGAAATAGCCCGATAACACAGCGACCCTGCATTTGATGATTGATTCATAGCGGTAAAAATGTAACGTAGAGAAAATTGTGCTTTTAATTTTGTTTTCTTAAAACGATGTGAAAGGCTCAAAAGTTCCCCCAGAGGTCTGTGGGGCTGCGTGGGACTGGGATGCTGGTCCTGTTGTGTTCTTGGATTGAGCAGGCTGTCGGCAGGGTGTTATCCAGTTAGGAGCAGAAATCATGGGGCAGGAGAGGATTAGAGGTGTAAATCTGCTGTTGGCGCTGTAATTTCCATATAGGCTGCTTGGCAGTTCACAGCGTATGATTGGTAATAAAGGATGCTGCAGGCTCATGGAGGGACTGGGATTGACCTGTGGCTCTAATGACCACTTGGTAACGCATAATCATATCCATCATACTATAAGCAGCCAGTTATTTCATACTGAAATGTGCAAGGTCACTGGAAGTGATGAACTTCAAAGGCTCAGCATATGTTAAATCACTTCATCTTCTGTGGATCTGTCCCTGGAAGTACGGGGACCCACGTGGAGTGGCCATGCTCTGGGCAGCATTCCTCTCCTATGTTTGCTGCAGCCAATGCTGATTTTTCACTGGCAGTAATGTTTATTAAATTCATTTGACAGGACTTCTAAGGCAAAGCAACAACAAACGGCAACAGCAAATATCAATATACCATTAACAACAACAACAACACCAAATAAACCCAACCTGGACAAGTCAATAGTCTTCAAAACAAGAGAACGTGAATCAGAGCCTCTGAGACACGAGTCCATTTTACAAGCAGCACAGTAATACTGATGCCATTAGAAAACCATCTCATTTTTCTGCTCTTAATTCAATGTGTCAGGTGTAAAACGCGCTTGATAAATAGTTTCAAGTGCTTTCATGCTAAGCAGGTGGCTCTTGCGGGAGAAAATCTGTATGATGGATACGAGCTGCCCTATGGTAATGAGGGCATTGCATTGGAAATTATTTCTAAACTGTGTCATTAGTGACCAGACAGACAGAAATTGCATGTGAATCGTGTCTTGCCAAGAAACAGCACTAATTCCAGAAATTATAAAAATGAGAGAAAAAAGGTTACAGAAAAACTTCATACCTACTGGAATGAGATCTATGGAAGCCCACCTTTTTCCTCTTCTTATTATGATTTATGTTTCTCTCCAAACAGAAACTGATGGCATCTCAGCTCCAGCGTGTTAAGAATAATGTAACTTTGCTTCTCAGTGTTTGCTGGAACTTTTGAGCCACCCCACAAAAGCACTGGGGCACTTGCCCAGGACATGGGTGCATCCCCTCATCTGTGCTGAGCGAGGGGAGCTGCGTCTGCATCCCAGAGCCTTGGGGATGGGTTATTCTGCATCCAGAGTAGTTCTAGAAACACAGCAATGAGCTGACAGGGAATCTGATGTCACACAGGAAAAAAAGCAGACCAAAGATAGCCAGCCATTGGGGTAAAATGCAAAATCTCCTAAAGCCACCTTTTACTTCTAAGCCTTTTTGCAGCTTTTCAGAAAGGATCGCATCTCTTACCAGCTGGCTGGCCCTACTGTGAATAATGATCCTTCACTCTGAGAGCTGTAACAAAAACTTCTGAGGTCTGGATGGAAGCACTGAACACTCACCTCACTCCTGTATGGCTGCAGCCTAAAGCCCAGCAGCCCCCCAGGCAATGAATAAAGCCCCCTGGCTTTATTCTGTATGCTCTCAGTTCCCTGTGTCAATGCTGTGAGCAGTTTACATCTTCCAGGAGCATCACGCTGCTGCTGAGCACATTGATATTGTACAAATGGCCAAATGACTGACTGATTAATTTATGTTTGCCACAGAGGAAAGCTCTGTTAAAGAATAGTTTGCCTTGTTGTGGGGGGAAAAAGGAAAAAAAATAACCAAAAATAAGATAGAATTCTTAGCACTGCCTTTAGAAAGACTTTCAAATCAAACATTTGCACAGAAATTATGGGTATGGCAGAAGAGAAATACTTATGCCTTGCTTTTTAACGCAGTCAGGATTATGATTTGCACTTAACAAAAAATAGTTAAGCAAATATTTCTGTGGTTTTCCACATTGTCTAATAGTAAAAGATTCCCTACCAGCTCATGGCTCTCTGCCTTTATCCACCTCTTATCGATCTGGCTGTGAGCTGGATCATGGCAGGAGTTACTAATTGGCATCTCAGAAGCACATAATTACTGTGTAATATAATATGTATGTTATACCCTTGTACTCTCCCTTCGTACTCTCCCTTCTTTGCCTTCCTTTCACTTTTATTTATTCATTAGCTTTTAGACTGTAAACTATAAAAGGCAAACGCAGATCTGCCCTAAGCAAAAATTCTGCAGCAGCATTCAACAGCATCTGGGGACGTTATCAGGAAATTTACATTTTGGGTCTATTGTAGTTGTGTTTTAACACTCAGTAACTGATGAATAGTGCTGTACTGGCAGTTTTCCTATTGATAGTTGGGTTGACAAGCACTTATTTAAAAGAGAGTAACATCTCAGTAGTGCTTTTCATGTTGAGATATCAAGTAACTTTATCTCTGCATGACCACAGGGTGCGCATGAAATAGGCTTTGTGCGTGTGTGGGAATGGTTCAGATCTATCAGCTATTTGGGAAATAAATCCCCCAAAATGAGAACAGTCTGAAATCCATTCCATCAAAACCAAGTCACTAACAGATAATCTCAGTGAACATTCGATTGTGAATTATCCAGGATAATATATAACAAAGGACACAAGGGATACTGTTAGGATGGAAGTCGATGGCAGCTTAATAATATATAAGAATAAAAAAGCGATACTTTTAAAACTAATGGACGAGAACATCGCTGTGCCAGGTGGTACCAGCTTGTGCCCAGCTGCTGGGAGCAGCCATCTCAAAATTCAGCTTTAAAAGGAAGTAGATATTTCTATTTCTGTAAGTGTTAGGTGTATGCTCTTGTGTTATCTTGTACCCCAGACTCTCCTTGGAAGCATGTAGCAAGCAGTTAAGAGACACCAATGGTGGAATTTGATAGAGGTGCTCAAGGCGCCTCTATGTGTCTTGTTCCCTGAAAACATCTTGGGCTCTTCTGCATCCGTATCATCTGCAATTTCTTTTCTTCTGTTCCACTTAACTGGTTTTGATTGAGTTTGGGTTGAGAGGAGGTGCTGGTGTGTTCTATTTGTATTTTTCCAGCTGCAGTCCTGCAGACAGGTTATGTTTGTAGGCTGCTCCTTGCGTGCACCAATGGTTAATAGACTTTCAAAACATTCCACTTCTAGTTTCCTGCTCTTTTTGTAAAGACTTAAAAGCAATTAGAGAAAAGCTGATTGATACTTGCATATGCTGAAGAATATATACTGATTCTGTGCTAGATTTTATGCGTATATTATACAGCCACACACGTGCATGCCAAGGTATTCTAATACATATGCAATTTATAACTTCTAATTTAATGACAATGCTGGGAATTTAGAAAAGGCACTCAGTGTAAAAGTAATATACACAAAAGCACATGAACGCTACGATAAATTGTATTTAATAATAGGTTAGCACTTTCATGGATTGTAATCATATAATAATTTTCCTACCACAAATCATTACCTTACAAAAAACAGCATTAAGTCTGATTCTCTCAGGAGCCACTTAAGGTATGGTGTCATTTCAGGAAAGTGTCGTCTATCACAGCCCCAAATCACAGGGAACTTCAACTTTCTCATTCTTTAATTCAAAACTGTTCTCCTATAAACATGTAAAGATAATTTTGCACTTATCTTGTTCAGTATTTCATTCTTAAATTGAGCACAATAAGATTTGCATGTTGTCCTCCAGCTAAACATCGCACTTGGAAAAGCAGCCAGCCAGTCAAAGGAGATTAGGCTGGAGTACTGCATTTTGGCTTCAGCTAAGAAGGCACACTAGAGATATTGGCTTTTAGATGAGATTACGCTGCTAGATCTGTCCAGTCACACTGAAATTCCCACAGAAAGCCATAGGCTTACAGAGAAGCCAAAGATGAGAAGGTACTGTTATTGCGAAGTGTCAGAGGTGACCACCTAGAAGTGGGGTAGCACTGTGCCTTTGGACTTCTTGCTGGGGAAAGCTCCAAAGCTCTGCCCACACTCAGTTGGCTTTCTATGCCTTGTTGTACTTAGTTTAAATTTATGTTTAAAAAATCTTTACTTACCCACATCAGCCACAAGACTAGGTAGAATTGTTATTGGTCAAGCGAATGACTTTTAGCCTACAGATGAGAATAAAGTTTTTAAATCTCAGATGATGATGTTTTGGAATAGTAAAGCAACAGGGGCAAGAAGCCCCCAAACCCATACACACAGGGTTAGATATGACTGGGTCCCTTGATTTTTGTAGTAATAGAATCTGTAACAATAATAAGTTTGTTGGGAAAGGGATGTCCATAGTCATACAGCTTTTTCCACATACAAAAGTTACCTTGGTACTCTTGGTCTAAATGTAGCTACCTGTGCAGTAGTGGTTTAGCACTGTGAGAGACAGTGGCAGTATGTAGGTGTCAAATTCTTTTTGTTTTCAAAATATTAAATTGTTTTAAACTTATTCTGTAACGTTTTAATTGATGCAGCTTATAAAAACGAATGCTCCAATAATAACAGTAACGCATTACTTCTTGCGAAAGCTGAGCTACTTTTGTGTGCTAATGATGCCAGATATAGTAATTCAGTGACATTTCTGCACACAGATTTCTACAAATTTTTATGTTAACACGACTGTGGAGAAATGAAAATGAAAGCTATTTGGTTAACAGAAACATGCATGCTCCTGTGATTTACAGCTGTAGACATGGAGGTGCTTAATGGCTTGCTAAGCGTGGACAAATTGATGCTATTATATTGAAGGACGGCATTTATGTTACTTTATTTTCCTGTAGCTTGAGAATTCGATACCATGTGCTGTGCGATTCCACAACCAAAGCCTGTTAAGCTTAGGGGAAAGCAGTCTCTAAAACTGTCAAATGTCACTGCTGAGGGCTGCCATCCCCACCCACTGTGCTGGGGGAAATGATGGCAAGTGACCCGACCCCTCAGTGGGCCCTGCACACTCAAGGCATGAAGAAGCTTTGTTTAAATGCTGTTTGTTTATTAGCCTTATTTATGCTCTAAGACATGTGGTTTCAGCAATATAAGGCAAGTATCTATCCCCCAGCTTGTTCTTCCCTGGACATTAGAGATGAGCAGCAGGTTTATATTCTGAAATAAACGTTTTTCTTTTGTAAAATCAATTGCTTAGGCAGGAGAATCCCTGACTTGCTGATCAAGCTATATATCTCAAAGAAATCTTTTTTTCTTCTTTTTTTTTCTTCCCTTAAGAGCACTGAACACATACTCAGCTTGAAGGCCACATCTGTCTGTCAGTGCAGAATTAATGCCACAAACATTTCTCTTCATATTTGTTGTGGAGGTGACCTGCAGACGTGAGCATTACTTTAAAAAATTGCTTTTATAGTTCCTTGTGTGCGAGAGGGAGAGCCAAGCCCTGCCTCTTTTTTCCCCAACTTTCCTTTATTTCCCTGTGGCTAAAGGGGCAGGGGCCGGGCAACACCAGGGAAGGGATGCACTCAGTCCCACCCAGCATGTGCTGCTGAGCAGCAGGACAAGCTGCATATCAAATCTCTGTACCAACCTCACTCCTCTGCGAGGACGGAAGGACATGGCCGTGCATAATCCCCTTTTGGGACGTATTGGTTTCTGCTGCTTGCAAAGATCCTTTTTCCCCACTCCTGCTAATCTGAACTCGTAAAAGCATCTTAGCAGCACTGCAACGATTGATTAAAAGTTTTCCTGCTGCAATTTATGCACACATCAATAATCACTTAGTTGACCTTTTTGGTGCAGGACTCAATGTCTCATGGGTGGAGCTGAAAACTGGGGCTTGGGGCAGACTCATGAGCTGTGTTACCTTTGATGGTAGGGAGTGTTCAGCCAGGAAGAGAATCTGCTCCTATTCATTTGAGTTTTCCCTTGGAATTTAGGCCAATTCTCATTTAACTGTTTCCCTTCTAGAGGTGGGAGGAAGCTTTCTGCAAATATTCATAGATTGTTTGCGTTAGAGAGATGCGAGCAAGTGTCAGGCTGAATGGGGCTCTGAGCACCTGATCGAGCTGCAGGTGTCCCTGCTCACTGCAGGGGAGTTGGAACAGATGGCCTCTAAGGGTCTCTTCCAACTCCAACAATTCCAAGTGAATGACTGTGGCGTGAGGTAGGTCAGACCGGAGCGGACAGACTGTGGCTTTGTCCCTGTGCTGCTCTGTTGAGCTGGGGGTGGAGGGGAAGGAAGAAGAATAGAAAGGATGACAGGTGTTACAAAAATACTGAGCCAGTCGTAACAAGAAGAGGAGGAAAAGTGAATGGAGCCACTCCAGTGATCAAGGAGGTGTGCTTGCTGATGGCACATAGTATATGTCTGACTCCTACCTGAGCTGTCTTCATCATGCAGGTGTTAGACTTGATTTGCTCTTTGCTTTGAACTTGGCGATGACAGGACTGTGTCCATATAGTAAATATTTCTCACTGATTTTTTTAGACAAAAGTATCTGACTTCTGGAGGTTGGTATAACCAAGGATTTGTCTTTTAAAGCCCAAATAGATGCTACCGATGACTGTCTTTCCCTGTGATAATTTTTGAGCTGTGAATTCTTCATGCTTGTCTTCAGTAAGATCTCAGCTTAAATTCACAAGCACTGTTTCTTTTGGTATAGGCTTAGTATGGAGTTTGAAAAATCTCGGCTTAAAAATTCAATAGCTGTAATGTGTTTTCTGGGAATGTTAATGTCCCTGAAACTCGATTATGCAAATATTTGCAGAGGGCGAACAAAAGCTCAGTGGAAACAAATCCATAAAATAATTAAGGAAATACTGGTGTTTTTCTGTTTGTATAGTATTTGATCCTCTCTAAATATTTCCCAACTTCTGCATCCAAAATGAGGTCACATTTACTGAAGAAATTCATCCAACAGCTAATGCCTTTTTAAGATATTAAACTCTTTGGCAATATTTTATAATTCTGAAAACCTTGCTAGTGTGCTGTTATGACACTCAGCACTGTTCAAGACTCTTAAGAAACGAGGAAAATCATTTTTAGATGGCTATTTTTTTAGGCCCCTTGGTTATTAGTGTGCTGCTGTGATTTTCAACACCTAGAGGTTGGTGGTCATACTGAGGAAGGTATGCATCTCATTAATTATAACCAAACTGCACTGGTTTCTCTATTTCTGTAATAATCTTAGAACTGTAGGACAAGAATTTGGCCCAGAGCTGCCAAATCGGAGCATGGAGCAGTGGGGCCCTGCTCTGCACTGTTTGATGGCTTTGGAAGTGGTCCTCCACCTGGCCTTGTGTACCTGGAGCACCTCAGATTGTTGTACGAGACTGGAGTTGTGTCAAATAAATGTGTCTCTAGTTGCAGGTGAAGTGTTCAGGATGAGTGTTCTGCATCAGACTGTTTGCTGAAGTAACTCTGCTGATGCTGCAAGAGAGCTAGGCCAATCGAGAATTTGGGTCACCCTATCTAAGAAGATTCCTGTAATTAAAAATGCTTTTATAGAGCATATTGTCTTTTTTATTTGGAATATTTGAAAAAAGCTTTTAAGTTTCAAGTACTCTATCACCTTTTCCCCTGAAACATATATTTTTTTTTATCTCCAAAGCAATAATGATTTAAAATGATTTAGCGTCAAATTCTGATACAGAAAAAAAATCCTCACTGCAGGAATTTTCAAAAGCGGACTTCTCAGGTTGAGTAAGATTTATAAAAATGTATTTCTTTCTGTATATATGTCACCCTCTAAGTACTCTGAGTTCAAAATAAAGCTGGCATGGGTTATGTGCCGTAGAAATAAAAACAAGAACAAGTTTGAGTGAGAAAATCATTTGAGTCTCAAGATTTTTATGTTTCTTTTTTAAACTGTAATCAAAGAAAGTGCTGTATGCTCCCATTTGATGAATGCTGCTCATACTGCAGAAAAAAATGCATTGCAAGGCTTTGGAAAATTGCCAGCAACTGATAGGGAGGGTTTTGGATAGAATTTTATTTTTACGCTGCAGTGTTTTAAAAACACTGATGATTCTCAAGCATTGGTCTTGCTCAGCTCAATTATTTTTTGGAGAGCGGTGCAATGTGCTCATTGTTTTCTACTATTTCTTCTATGCTGTTTCTGTGGATAAAACGAACAGTTTGTATCTGCAACCTGGCAGATCAGTTCTTAATAATGTCAAGATTTAGAGCAATGGAGTGAAAGTAGTAGCATTACAATTTAGCACAATATTTGATTTCTTTTTAACATCTACTTTTAATGACTACCTGTGTGATCACATTCACACAACTTGCATTTATATTTTGAAGTTTTAAAATGATATGTAGAATAGCTATCAGTATAGCGCATAGTAGTATGTGATAATGTGAGAGTTCTCCAGAGTAGTGCTGTGAATGTTTTACAGTATCATAATGTCAAAGCTTAAATTATTGAATAGCTACAATCCTGCTGTAAAAAGTGCAATGTAGATTAATAGGCGTAGAAGAAAACATGTTCCAAATGAAGTAGCTGAGTAAATATGTCTTCTAAGTGGTTGGTATAGTAGCTAAATTACTGTAAACAAACAATAAAATATCTTAGAGGAAATATCTCAGAAAAGTTGCATTTTGGAACACTGAAAGATAAATGCAAATTGTAAATAAAGAAAGAGGAAAGGCTGGTTGGCTGTTTCTTTGGTGTAGTGTGTAGATTCTCTTGGCTACCTGTCTAATGAAGTTGCTGCTGAACAGTAATGAGTATCCCCTCTGTCATGGAGAGATGTGTTGCATATGGCAGTCGTTACAAGATGGATACAAGCTACTTCTGCCATCAAAGTCTTCTAACGGAAGTGTTTCTGATGATGTTTGGTAACAGTAAACTGTTGAGACTTTGTACAATGTTAATCAATTATAAGCACTCTTAATGCATTATGGAGTGAGAAATAGAGTCCCTAGATGTTTTATGAGTGAGGCCAGTCCTGCAAGGTGTTGAGTCACTGCATACCACACCGGCTTTTTTTTTTCTTCATTATTGTCCCCGATATTTGAGTTTCCAAGAAAATTTCCAGACTGGGGCTGATTGTCCTCTACCTCTGAGCCTCGAGTTGTCAAATATGTGTTCTTAAGCCTAAAGGTGATTGTGGAAGCATTGAAGTTGTTGTCTGCCAGCTAGTGGTTAAATGCCATCATTAACAGCTGGGAGCCTTCAAAGTGTGACTAAAGTAGAGCCATGTCATAAAGTCTTATTTACTTCACAGAGTAGAGAAATGTGACAATTCAAATTACTGGCAAAGGCAGCAGGGTTGTCAATAAGATCCACTCCCAGCTACCCAGAGGCAGCCTGGAGGAGCTGGAACAATCCGTGTGTCTTGTGGGATCATGCCTTACTTTCTGATAACTTTTCTCTATTGTATTTTTCATCCTACTTCCAGCTGAGGACTCTCATGTAGATCAAAAGGTAATGGTAATGAGCTGAGCTGATGAAACTTTCAAAAGAAAAGGGTAGCAAAAAAGAAAAAATAGTGTAACTACTTTCAGTGAGGGGTCTCACCTGAAAATATTACATTTTGGTTTCTTGGTGTTTTCTCAGAATGTTGTTTGAAAATATGCTGCAAATTTCCAAGAAAATGAAGATAGTAAGAAGTACTAAAATCACGTTATTAACTCTTCTAAATTCATTACTTTTTAACGTAATGAATTAACTTTTTATGAGTTATGGAGAAGACTGATGGCTAAGAAAGCAGGATAAAAGACTGGCTTTATATTGTTGATAACAGACCTAATCCCAAAATCATTATTTAATCAAATCTCATTCTCTTCAGAAGTATCCTTGCATGTGATTCCCTGACTCAAGTCTGCAATATTTAGAATTTTCCTTAGGTGACGATTTACATTTCCAAAGAATATCTTAAGAAACAGTCAAGTTCTTGCCATGTGCCAACAGGATGAACAGTTAGGAGCAATTAATTCTCTTTCACAGTGGGCATCAAGGCAAAGAAATAAATGTCTTGCTGAAGGCTGCACAGGAGCTAGTGCTAAGATGACAAGACTGAGGATTTCTATTTCATTTCAATGAAACAGAAATACAACAGCTGAGATGGAATATTTAGGAGGTAAGGTACTGACAACAGTTTGTTTCAACCCTAAGGAAAAAAGCTATCAGGAGATAGAAACTCAGCAAAATGAAGAATAGCCCCATATCAGCCCATCTTTCCCCACTGAGTGACAGCTCCCTGGTCAGCAGAGGCTCATCAGCTGTCTCATCCACATGGAGAGTATTTTATTCCTTAGCAGAATAATTATCTGCTTTGTGTGTTAGCCAGTAAATAATCATTTTGTCCTCTTATGATGCATGTCTGACTTAACAGGCTCTTCCCTCATGGTAAGGGAAGAAGCATTGTGTATTTTTATATAATCAGTCTTGAACATCCGTCTTGTTTGTTTTTAAGGCTAGTGTCAAAAGTCTTGTTGATTTTTAAGAGAATAGAGTCACTGGACAGATGAGTTCTGCATTCCCATATTAAAATACATTTATGCTATTTAAGTGAGGCAACTGCCTCTAAGATAAATCCTACCCGAACTGGACAGACCTTTGGTGGGAAAAATATGTCACCCTCCTCCTCAAAACCTGAACCTGAATGGCCTCTGAAACTTCACCTAGAATTTAGGTTTTGTTGCCAAATTTTCAGGTGAGCTATGGGTCAGCTTTAAGTTCTCAGGCAAGGTGTACAATAGTGCTGCTCATGCGTTTTCCCTCAATTCCCATTACTCAAAATATCACCAGCTGAGTCCCTTTGCAGCTGGTGCAGCAAAGGTATGGCATCTGCAAGGAAGAGTTGCTCCTGGCTGGGTTTCCTCTGGCTCATGTGTCTTGGTGAGAACTCTGGTAGGCAGTGGTGGGTGGTCAGTGTTTATGCATTGGAGAAGGGAAACTAATGTCTTTTGGGGTTGGGGTTACATGCTTTTCATTACTACTATGTGAAACTTGCATATAAGCATTCTGCTTTAAAACTACCACTTCTCCTCTAGTTTCCTATCTGAATTTATTTTTGGTCTGCATCAATAATGGTTTTGGCAATCCAAATGACTGTGTGAATCAGATTATTTCATGTTATGTCCCCAGGTAACTTTAATGAATTTTTCAAAAACAGTATCCCACTGAATAATATTCAGTGTTTTTTGAGCAAAATATTATCTTTTCTTTTTTAGTGTTGCAGCCAGGTTTTGCATTATTTGCATTCACCTCTTCTGAAGAGTTAATATCAAAAATAAGGAGGGAGTAAGTTCTATATATAAAGTATAGTAGTGGGGGGGAGCAAAGGAGAGATTAAAAAAGTAAGCAAGAAATCGAATGAAAATCTTCCCTGTCCAACCGCATTTGATTGATTTGCTTGTCTTTCAGTGATAAATGCCACAGAGTTGGAAAATCTGTCTGGCAAAGTCTCTGCTGAAAGAGTTTGAATTATGTTTATTAATAATGTAGTTTTATATTTAGTGTTGACTTAAAAAGATTTTGCACTTCTTTCCCTGAAGGCAAGATATGATCCAAGTTGCATGATGAAATGAAAGGCGTTGTTGAGTGTAATCAACATGTGTCAAATGATCTTATTAGGCAACTTGATAATATGGCTTCCTGGAGACTGACTCTAGGGCTTATTGGATACGTCATTTCTCTACAGAATACTGAACGTGCTGGAGGAATATATAACATCTGTAATGTGTGCTGTAGTAGCATGCTGATAAAATATGGATGTTTAAGCACATTAAAGTAACACAAAACAATGGGTGAATTCATGGTTTTGTGTGATGATAGACAACTCCCACTGATTTCTTCCTCCTTAATCACGTTTAAGTAGGTGGCTCTTGGACACTTAAGACTGGTAGCCTGTCAATGACTGGGCCAGTCTTAATGTCCTCTGGGTAAGGTCTGCTCTGGAGGTTTCCCAGGGCTGGAAGTAAGGTCTTCTGCAGCTAAACCATGGCACCAAAAGTGGTATTTATCTAGGCAGGGAGCAGTAGAGCTGACGGCCTTCTGCAGGACTCCTGGCTTCTGAGGAGGAAAAGACTAGCATGGAGACTGGGGTAGTGATGGGGCAGGGCTGGAGGTGCAGCCACAAACTGTGGGAAGGAACCACTGGATTCAAATGCCATATCATGTATTGTTAAACTGGAAGTTTGTAAAAGCCTTTCTAAAATAGATGTCTATGTTAATTCTTCTTGTGTGTGTGAGAAGTGAGTAGTTGCTATTTTGATGAGCTATTTTGTTCCAAAGAAATTAATTAGGGGAAAAATGAAGGAGATCTTCCTACTTTTTGTATTAATATTTCAGTTAGATATTTATAAATAGAAGCTTCTGTGTTGTACTTTGAAGCCAGATTGTTTCATATATATGCGTTACAACGACCTAACATTATAACATCCTAATAGGTCTGACAGCTCATAGGCAAAATAAAGTTTCTGTGTCAGATCTGTTTTTGAGACACAGCAAGCATTTTCTTGGTATTTTGGGTTATTTAAACTTTCTACAATGCAAATTCTTGAACACAGTCTTAAAGACGACTATATTAGCTTGAAAAACTGAGGTCATATCAAAGCTGGCATGGAGCTGTGGCTTGCTGTTTTGGGCTTTTTGTTGTTGCTATATAAAAAATTTTCAGAAATAAAAAGTCCTTCAGCTCAAGAGTTCATACAGTAGAAATTGCTTTGAGAATTCTTTCTGTTGTGTCAATAATAGATGCTTTTCCTTCCTTTTCCCTCCTTCACTTCCTTCCTTCCTGGGTTGTTGGCTGGGGTATAAAGCAGCATAGCTAATGCAAGTAAAGAGTCAGAGTCCATCTGTGCTACGTTTTCCTTCTCTGACAGGGCACGTGTCAAAAAATATATTAAAAAAAAATAATTAAAAAATGATCCAAGCTTTTACACTGTGTATGAGGATGTACTATTCCACTGGGTTCTAGGATGCATGTTGCTCCAGCGAACAGAATTCAAAAAAAAATGCTGGGCTAGCTCATCTCAGAGGCCATAAAGTCCAAAGAGTATGCACTATATCTCATGAAGATTTATCTAGATTTAAAGATATTTAAGGGGGTGAGGAGAGTTCAACATAGATTTTTATGAAAAATAGTTTCAGAGTTCTTGTATGTTTTACATTGAATCTTGCTTTTAGAACTGCAACTTTTCTATTTTTGTCTAAAATGTAAATGGGTCTTTAAGCAGAAGTTGTTAACATAAATTCATATATGTGGAAATCAAATGAGAGAGAATTTGTCTTGCATTTAAAATGCTTCACATGATCCAGCTGAAAGGTTTGATATTGCCTCCTTTGATATCCTCATCAAGCTGATACAAACCCAGGGAAGAATGACTAGCATTTGCTTCAGTAGCAATCCCACATGTACTTCTCACAGCTAGGATTCAGAGTAACATGACTCCAAAAACTCATGCTTCTCTGTTGACCTAAGGGCAGTATAAAATGGGATGTAAATTTAGATATGCAAAGAAAATTGCAGGGGATAAAAACAGCATTTGTTCTGAGCATGGATTATTCTAATAACAGTTCAAAGTAAGAGTTGTCTGTACACTTTACATTTTCTTAAGACTTAGAGATTAAAAGGCTGTAAATATTTCATTTTTTTTACTCTACAATGAACAAGAAATCTCAAAGCTGGTTGTGTAACTCAAACATGATAGTCTGTTCCTCCAACTTAATGCCATGGGACAGGTGGAGACATCTTAAAAGTAAACAAATAAATACTCTTTCTTTTTCCATTCCCCTCATTTATTCGTTTGTAGCATTAAAGTGACGAGCAGCAGAAGGCTTACAAGGCTTACCAGAAAGGTGTTGCTGTCAAAAACCACTCTGAATCTTTAATATTGCCAGGTATCTTCCAAAGAAAAGACACTCCTATTAAAGATTATTTTACTAAAAAATGGTGACAAAACACCTAATGTGCCCCCTGATCTGCAGAACAGATAGTTTTGACACGAATCAAAATAAATTCATACCACCATAAAATCGTGCTTTATGAAGAGTTAAAAGTCTGACACTGTCTAGGATGGTCAGAAGTTTCTGAATCTGCCTTGCAAACATCTTGTCACTACCATTATGGCACTGCTCACGAATACAGTCACCTCATGGGAGCCTCTCCGAGGGTTTTTCCTGGCGATAAAAATGATGTTTTCTTTAGATTCACTCCCATGACAGCCCTGAGGATATTTTTAGTTAGTTTTTCATTGGAAGCTAGAGACTTTAAAAGCTAAAAGCAGTATTTTATATTTCTCTGATGAAAATGGTGCAATTTTTCAGCTTCCAATGAGGATTTAACGTCAGTATTAGACTAATTGGGTCTATTCTTCTCCTTCATCCGGTTTCTCAAGATGGCCTGAGTAGTTTATGGCAGGAGCAGATGCTGATGTTCCTTTCAGATGTATCCACTTCAGACAATCCAGCCCCTCGTGCAGCCCTGCCTCGTCCCTGTCTGGCGAGCGTACAGGAAATGAATTGCTTTCTTTGAGAAATAAATGAAGTTCAAAAGAAATGAGCACCTGTGCACTGAGCGTACTCTTCTGTAATAGGAAAAGTCATGAAGGTTAGTTTTGGAAAAGAAGGAATTGCCTACAATGCCTAGCTCTGTATTAGTACGTGCAGTAAAATTCAGATAGTTGGAATATTTCATCAGAAGTAGCAAAATTTTTCAACAGCAACAGGATTTGTACAGAAGTAGATAATGCAGGCATGGCTGGAAGGGACATATTTTTGGGCAGATCTGAGCAGCTGTCCAGGGAGGAAAAACTGAAGGTGCATTTCTCAAGCCGATTAACGACATATACATAATCTTTAATAAGCTTCCAATTAGAAAGATGCCTGCATTTGCAGCCTCCACAGCTACTGCAAGGCTGTGCTCTGGAATATCTGGAATATCATGCTTATGCATGAGCAGCACAGGCAGGCAAATAGGATGAGCTGCAGGCAGACAGAAACCGCAGCACAAAAATCCTCCCAACAGTGGAATACTTGCAAATAATACATTACCTCTCCATGAGGAATTTGTGGTGGAATTAGCATCCCTGTCACCAAACTGAGTTTTTGTTCCAAGCTGGCCTGCTCCTGTGGAAGAGATGTGGCTTGTGCCTTTGCCACTCCCATGCTGCACTGCAGAAGGCTGTCATTAGTGATTACAACTTTCATGTCTTTAATTACTGAGATGCTTTAATTCAATCTGATACAAAATGAATTTAAGACTCTATGGATTCTTATTCAAGCCTTATTTTTTTTTAAAACAGTTTCATAACAAAGCCTGAAATCTAGTTCACTGTGAACCTTCCAGAATTTGGCAATTGTCAGTGGGTTTGGGCTCATTTTGGACCGAGGCAATTTATGTCTTTATGGGAAACCAGATGAAAATTTGAGGTTTTGGAGGAGTTTGCTGTTAGTAATTTATTTCATGTGAGGAGGGAAAGCCCGGGATATAAATGTTTTTCAGGTTACTGCTGTTTTTTAGCCAAAGTCAGTAATTGCTTCTGCTTATAACGGCCCTCCTAAATAGACAGCCTGTATCTACATGCTAAACAGTGAAGAAAATAGAGGCAGAGAGAGAAATGATTTATGAAGATTGTAAGTGGATTGATGGTGAGGCAAAAATACTGCCAGTCTGTGCACGCTACTTTTTCTCTTCTATCTCTTCCAGTCCAAAACTTTCACTGAGCCTGCCTGTCCCTCTGCTCAAGTGTAAGCAGCACTGATGTTTGTTGTATATAAATGCACATAAAAACAGGGAAGAAATGGTCCCTGACCCTGAAGAGATCATCATCAAAGACAAGAAGGATGGGACGTGGGCATCCAGTTTGGGGTTTCTGAAATATCCCTTTGGTTGGCACATATGATGCAGTGCCTATGGAAGACCCATGTCCTGTTGGCTCATCAGCTGGAGGCCAACCTTGGGACCTCAAAGTGTACAAAATGACCCTGCATGTGTTTAAATGCTATGTTCTCTTCCTGCAGAAGGAGGTGTTTGCAAGAAAACAGATGTCACACAGTCATGTCGTTCTCATGAAGGTTTAAGGAGCAATGTGTCTTTCAAAGGTAGCTTTGTAGATGCTCACCGGGAACTGTCTGGCTAGGAGACAGCACTAATTTTTGTGCAGGACTGTAACACATATAAACAAAAAGGTTTTCCTAAATGCAGTTAAATGGTATCATCATGTAGGTTCACTAATGCGAAATAACAATCTGATTACCTTCCTTTTGTCTTGCGGCGTTCAGTATTGATCTAACACAAAAGCAGGGGCCAGATAAAGAGCAGCAGTGAGTTAAGTGACTAATATAACTCATCCTCTTAGTTAAGCATTTCAAGAAAGAAAGAAGTGCTTATCTGGAGTCAGAGCTGCAACTGTCTGTAAATTGCTTAAAGTAATACCCTTGGTGCAACCCTTAAAAGCACGTGTTTAATTTTGCTTAGAATATGGATGCTTAGCTTTGAAATACAAACAATGTGTCACAGCATAGAAGTAATTATAGAACAACACAACTGAAGATACCGAGATAATCTTTATCTTGTTGTGGCTCAACACCCCTATTTCACCTGCCAGGCGAAATGGAGATTGTTGGGGTTGCTGGAAAATGCCAAGAAATTGATGTACAAATTACTAAGGGTGTTTTCCTTTAAAAGTCTTTCTTCAGGAGGGAGATCTAAGCTTCCTAGTGTACTTGAGAAGACTGAGAAATCAAAATTATGCATGGAGTGAGGGGCTACCTGCAGGTGTTTGGAATATATTAGTAAAAAGGGATTTTCCATGAACTCCTGCCATCCCTTTGGAGCTTGTGGGAGGAACCATTTGGTTCCCACCTGGAGTCTTGATTCTTATGAGGGCCAGGCAGATTGCTTTTCCTCTGTAAATGAGTGTTGAGGAGGAAACACTTACAACTTCATTTAGCAGGGCTGAAAACCTATTTTGTAAATGATGTACCATGCTGGGTGTACTTCATGACGTGATGATTGTTCCCCGTGGCCACTCCCTGTGGTGAGAGGCAGTGGAGCCTTCTCCCTGCTGAGCCCCATGTTGCTCCATGATCTGGTTTGACTCTTTGAGCTCCCAGTTTGCTCCAGTCAAGCCATTTTCTTACCTGCTGCCTACTCCCAGGGTGGCCAAAGCTGAAGCCCAAAGACACGTATTATGTATAGGAATACATACAGGGAATCCTTTCATAACTGTGCATCACCAGAACCTGCTTTTTAATGATAACTAACCTGGATTATCCATTTGCAGCTTGGTTATTCCCTGCATCTGTGTATCAGTGATGCATTGAGATTAATACAACACTCTCTGAAACTAGAAGCTAAGCAAACTGGCTGGGTGTAGATAAGGGATTTCTGCAGGGGTCAGCTGACAGCCTGGCACTACCGTGTATTATAAATTGCTCCTGCATATAAGTTAGCTACAGTTTTCAGCTGCTTCTGGCAAAAGTGTAATATACAACTTACCTTAGTGTCTCCAATTAAGTAATACTTTTTTTTTTCTCAGCAGAAATTGGTGTTTTCATTGTTTTCATGCTACCATGGAGGAACAGAATGGAACAATATATATATTTCCATTTTTGCTCTTTAACTTTGCTCTGATAGTGCAGCAGAATCTGCTGGGAAAGGAAATACAAATCTCTGTGCTCCAACATATGGTTAAATAGGATTTTTGCATATGTAAACTGTAAATCTAGGTGGAACTGGGAGTTCATTAGCTAGCTGAAAAGTTGTTTTTGTGAGACATTTAATAGACTCTAACCGCAAATATTATCAGCAGGTTGCACTTGCTGCGTATCTCAGTGAGATTTAGGAAGGCTGAATAGGAGGAGTGCGTCTTGGGTTGACAAGGGCATTGCTGCACTGGAGAGGAGAAGACGCAGCTTATAAACAACTACTGCTTACACAGAAGAGGGGAAGATAACCTCAGTATTGTCAACTAATGTTACCCAGAGCCTTTTCAGGAATAGTGCCAGGTTTCCCGGCAGGTTGGCTGGTTGCAGTACTTTACAAGGCCTGTTCCATGCAGCCCTTCTGTTCCTGGCTGAGATGAATCAGCACTGGCAGTGCTGGGAGGCAGATCTGCCTTGCTGTGGCAGCTGTTTCTGTATTCCAAGAAGGGATGGGTAGAACATCCTAACTTGAATTCTCTGCAGCCTTCATTATGATATCTCTCTGATTCGCCTTTTCAAAACCACATACTCACCGTATACTGAATTGTCTTGTTGTAGCATCCTGTACTTTCTGCTTGGAGGCTCATCCAGTCCTATCTCCAGTAGGCAGCAGTCTTTCATGTTTGGCTTAATAATGTCTGGGTTGCGTTTGGTTAGTTTGGTCAGGCTGCAGCACAGAGGTCCTTGAGAGTGTAAATACCCACTTTGGGCTGCGCTGACAGCGATGCAGAGACCTCTACACCCCTTGCTTCTCTGACTTGGCATCAGTCAGCCCACATGCCTCACCCATCCGAAGTCCAGTTTCTCTTCCTGCTTTGTCAGTGGCAGATGTGTGTAATGAAAATCAGAGGTAAAGGACTATTTCAGAACAGTTAACTAAGAGATAAAAAGTATTGTCTGTGCTTTATTCCAAATAAAATGAAACTGTTCAACATCCCTGAACCAAAATGTTTAATTTTATCTCATTTGTATTGTAATCCATGCCCTCCAAGACACATCAATGCATCATGCAATCTTTAATTGTGATGCCCCCAGCCAGACCTCTCCTAAGGGCTGAGTTCCCAGACCATGTTGTAAGGAAAACTAGATGAAGACAGAGAGGTTTAAAATATTTCTAGAAGACTGCTCTCCTATGGAGCTTCAAGGGATGATAAACTGTATCAGTAGCTACTGAAAACTTTTTTATGTAGAAAATGTCAGACAAACATCACAGAATGTGCTAACTGTGCCTTTCTCATACTGCATGATCCTTAGTGTACGTGCAAGTGTTAAAAAGGAATATTTTACCCCCCAAACTGACAGCAGAACATCAAGCATTTTCAGCAGGAAATGTGCATTTATTTTGATGTGAAATGTGTTGGCAAGGAGAGATAATCAGCAAAGATCATATATTCACTCAGTATCATAGTGTATGTAATTCTTTTATAAATAATTTATTTCATATATGACTAAGTTCGCACACTTTGTTGGCATTATCTGTCGCAGCTGTAATTTCCAGTCTTTGATGTCTGTTCAGTTACCCTGTTTTGTTATTACTCAGTCTTGTTTGATTGCTTTAAAAATTATCCAGAATAGTTTATTGCCATATCCATACCATTCCAGGTTTTGCACAGTTTATTGAAACCTCAGATAATATTACACATAAAATTACAAAGCATGTGTGATTTTTCTACAAACATTGGCAGTCATTGTACCCAGCGGTCTGGATACAGATCCTTTGTCTGGGAGCATGTGATGACACCGGAGGCATAAACACATAAGATCATTGCACTGGAAGAAGAACATGCAAATGGCATTTGGGCACAATGATCAGCAGAGAGCACAGCCTGTTATGCAGGTGGGCGCTCATAAAAACACTCTCTAGATGGGAGCTGAGGTACTAAAGAAACACTCAAGAAAAATCTGCATTATTTATTTCTACATGTCATCCATTAAAAGCACTTTAGGATCATTCCTAAACACTCTTGTCAGCACATAGTCATCTCAGAAACAGGAGGAGATCAAAGACATACTACCTGGGAGAGGCTTAGGAGAATGAAAGTGCAGAAAACTAATGCCTAAATGGGCTGCGCCATCTTCGCTAGGCACTGTGGTAGGACTGAGACAATTATTTTTATTCGCAAATAGTTTTGCTTCAAAATCCCTGAGCCCCAGTGTTCACCGTATGACACTGCTCAGCGTGGGCCATGCAGAGATCTTGGTGGTCCTCCAAAGGGGGCTGTGCTGTCAGCCCCAGATCTTTCCTCTTGCTTGGATGAGCTGAGCAAGAGTGGGAGTCTGCGCCCTGAAAGGCCTTCCCGCCATTTTCAGTTCAGCCTCCTTACCAAGTAACTTCAAATATTTTGGCTGAAAAATGTGAATACAAACCTGCAGCTTTACTCCCCTCCACATCCACTGGGGCCATGGAATGTTCCTCTGGATCTGGCAGTCAGGTTTGAAAGGTAATTGAGCACCCCATGAAAGGTGATCCCAGAGGGTCCTTCTTGCAATTTGTTGTGTTGGTGTTCAAGATCTGTGGCGGCATTTCTTGGCACGTGTATGGAGTCCCTCACCTTGCTCTGGTGTTACCAGTGTGTGAGGGTGTATTCAGTGCTCTGTCGCTGAGCTGCCTTCATGACTTCCTGCGCTCCTTTTCACCTGCTTTCTACTAACATTTATTTTATTACTTAAAAAAAGATAAAAGGAGTGGATCAGGCTATTTATTCCTAGAATATTTCTAGGTTTCTTGTGTCTGTCACTTTAAATAGAAAGGAAGCGAAGAGGATGAATTTCTGGGAGAGTAAGTTGGGTATAAATGTTTATTGCTAGCAGTTGTGAAATTCTACAGTTCTCATTTAAGTGTATATATATATTTTTTTAATTGACTTTTCCATACTGCAGACACACTGTTGTCAAAACAATTATTTGCTTGGAGTTTTGGAAATTCAAAATATGATTTATGCTCTCTTGAAAACCAATGAGATATGTTTAAAGTACTGTTGTGCCCTTGAAAATCCCCAGGATGTGCGCTTCCAAGGATGCTAGGGCATCCAAGGATGCCACAGCCTGCTTTTATGTTCACTGATATGGCCAAGGTCACAGGAGAGAATGTTGTAAAACGTGGATAGATATGCATGTTAATTGAAGCCCTCTTTTATCTTAAGTGGCAAAGTAATTCCAGGAATATAATGGAATAGTTGATAACTTAATTTGACCTGTTTTTAGCTGCCTGAATTTCCCACTAGAGTCTATGGAATTTGATTCTACTGTGAATCTGGGAAAATATTTGTAACATAACTACGTAACTGGAACATACTGATCTGTAAAAACGAGAGTGCACTGCTGTCAATGTGTTGGCTTGTTTGTGAATATGAGAAAGAAGCTTTGAAACTGTGGGAATAGTGAATGTTTTACTTCATTAATAGTTTTGTGAAAAATAATTATTATCCTCTGATAATTTAATTGATGATCAGCGTATTTCTAAAAATAAACTGAAGTCAAAGTAAAACATTTACAAAAAGAAATCTGGAAAGAAGTACCTCTTTTGCATACATGCATATGTATTTTATATATATATATATAAAAACACTGTATATATGTATTGAATATATATAATATATATGTATTTTTAGGGGGAAATTTAACTCCAAAAAAAGACACTTCCCTGGCTCAAGAGAGAAAAAATTATCTCCCTTAGCTTTGCTCAGACCTCTTACAACAAGAATGGTTCAGTACATAGATGATATCTGAAAGCACTTGAGTTTGTTGACTTTCATTATACAGAACCCTAAAGCCTTACCACAAAACAAGAAAAGAAGATGGACTTTCTAAAAACTCTGGAGGGGGGGAAAAAAAAAAAAAAAGAAAAAAGAGTAACTCTTCTCCCTTCTCCAAAGACCCCCTTGCCAGTCTCTTACATTGCTAACTCAGCAGCATGCTGTAATTTTTTAGAGATGACCCTGCAAGAATTTCATTTCACCAGGTTTTCCGGTAACCTCTGCTCATGGGTTAAATGTGCTTTTCTCTTCTGTAATAGAAACATCTAGAAGGCCAACCTGTGGTATTTTCTACACTTGATTGAACAAAATGCTTATTCTCCTCCTGAAAAGAAGCAGTAGAAATGAGTGCATACAGGGTTGTTTACAGACCACGAAAGATAAATTGTGGAGAAGTCTCTGTCCCCTTATAGGCAAACACATTTTCATTTGCAAAGGAAGTCAGGTCAGTAATAAATCATAATTTTCTGTAGTTGGAACTTGGTTTTCCGAATGCACTACACACCGTGCTTATAAAATTGAACACCAGGCTGGGTGCAAAGATATTAAATATGCATAACTTTTAAAAGATGTGGTAAGTAGGAATTGTGCATTGGTCTAACAAGGTAAAGAACCATGGTCATCCTTACCGACTCACCCAATATTTTGGGAAGTACTCCTCATATACTACTTTTTAATTTTTTCTCATCTTAAGTACACTGGTTTAGTCATACCTAAGAACAGAAATAGCATCCAGCAAGCAGGTGGAAAAAAAGCTGAGGAAACGGTACAACATCTACTTCTCTTGGTGTACATCAGAGCTCTTGAGCTCAACAAAGAGTTCACCTGCTAACCAGATGTGAATGAGGCTCACTGGATTTTATCTTCCCCTCTGTGGATATTTGGCCTTGAATTCCACCTCTGGCATTCATAGATCTTCCATAATTAAAAATTTGTGCTTTTTAATGGTTTTCCTGGGGAACAGAAATTTTGTTTTCCATAGCCTGGGAGACAGTCATTCTGTCAGAATTTTTAAATCCACTGGATAGAAAGTAGGGGTCTTGAGATTACAAGCTCCTGTGAATTTAAGAACTCATGGCCAAGTAGAAAACAAAGAAGCTACTAATGCCCCCAGAGAGAGAAAATGTCAGTGTGAGCCTGGCCCTCATTAAATAATGCTGAGGAAGAAATATTTTTTGATGGTTAAACTGTGAAGGAGAGCATGATACTTCCATTTCCTTACATACAGCAGCAAGACCATACTCAAAAAGACCTTGAAAACAAGTTTCTGATGCTAACTGCTGCCTCATTAGAGCGCTGGTGTATTGGCACAGGTTGCCAAGGGAAGTGGTGGAGTCACCATCCCTGGAGGTGTTCAAGAGCCATGGAGATATGGCACTGAGGGACATGGTCAGTGGGAATGGTGGAATGGGTTAGAGTTGGACTAGATGACCTTTGAGGTCTTTCCAACCTTCATGATTCTATGATTACCTATAAAAATGCGAGTTTTTCATGGCAGCTCTGTTGAGCTGGTTACAGCCATGGAGACTCATGACAAACATTTGATATCCAAAGTCTGGCATGTCAGTGTGTTGTCTTGCCATTCCCTGGTTGGGACAGACAATGTGAGAGTCTTAGCTGTGATCAAGCTAATATTTATTTCAAAATGATATGTGGATATTTTAGCATAAATTATCTGATTAATTAATGCTTAGATCATCCACTTAGCTTATGTTGGTAAATGACCATTTCCAGCTCACAGTGTGGAAATTTTGATTTAGTGAGCTATTTGTAAAAGTAAAGTAGGGTTCTGTAATGAATAGGAATGATGTCAGGAATCATCCTGAAAGGCTGGGCTTTAAATCAGAGGGAGTGGAGAAAAAAATGAACTATTATGTGATTCACTTTCCATGCTTCCTTATGAGAACTCTGTGACATGTTTTACCATTATTTAACATAAAGAGTCATTCTCTGTTAGCTTGAAAAGTACTCTGGTGATGGTGGCAGCAAGGGCAAATGTTCTTTATTTGCTCTTACGTAGGTTGAAAAAAAAAGTAATTTTTTTCTAACAAGAATGTTTTTTTACATTGACAAAATTGTACTAGGAGATTCAGAGTTGCTAAACATTATAATGTAATACTACCTCGTAACATGTATCACTGTGCAGTGTTTTAAAGAAATAATCGTTCTGAAATTTTATTGAAGAACTTAGTCAAAATACAAATTTAAAACTTTTTTTTCATTGTATTGAGTAATTGAATATGGAATAACTTATCTTCACTGAATTGCTCTGTGAGCTAGTAAGTAATTTCTACCTGGAAATTTAGAGGGATGCCCTGATTAACTTATACAGAAGCACTCTAAAAGGTGGAAAAAATAACATCGGTCTTTTATGCTGTACTATGAAAAATATGACAGATCAGGGTCAAAGCTATTAGCCTAAGACTGGTAAAACAAGCATGCTAAATTTGCTTACTTTGCTCAGGTTAATTTTCAATGGAGAACACATTATTTCACTTAAGTCACTAAAGGGTCTTGATGGCCACAGATTTTGGTTCAGATCTGTTCACTTTCCAGTGATAAAAATAAAACCAGTGGCTGAAAATTCAGTGGTGTTGCATTGAGATTTGTCCCATTATTAAGATTTTACTTTAATGTTCCATCTGTGTATACTGGCAGAAAAAGGTTGACTAAAGGTATAGGGGCTGTGCATGGTGCAATTTGCCCCTCCTTACTGGACCTGTCCACTGAAGGCAGACTTTCTCTTAGTAACAGATTTGCTAACAAAGCCTTTACTGCTTCCAGCTTTATGGCTAAAATGTACGCACGTTGATGCATAAGATAGCTTATATCATCACGTTCCCTGAATCAGAAACTTTATCAGAGATCTACTGGCTGGCTTTGACGGAAAGCACATTACCCGTGCTTGTGGGTAAACATTCACGATTTTCTAAGGTACAGAACAAAAATTGCTTTTTTATTTTATATTCTTTTATGATGTTACTTAGCTGAAAACAGTGGAGAAACTTGATTAGTAGCATGGTTTTTTTTTGACTTATAGAATAGCTTTGAAGGTGCAGAGCTTATGTTTATTTTTCAGTTGTGTTCAAGCAAGGTATCTGTGAAATGCAGCATAGGGTTCCCAGTGTTCCTTGTAAGGTTTTCTTCTCTTGCTGCTTGGATGAAATCTTTAGCATGTACCTGCTGGAGATATAAGCATTATATAATGCAAAATGGGAAGGAAAGAGACTGTAATTATGGCACTTTAGGTTTCTTTGATTTGTATTCCGTGTCTTTTGTTACTCTATCAGCAAAGAGACTAAGACCTAACAAGTTTAAATACACCAAGTTGGTTTGCTTAGTTGCATATAATACTACCATTCTGTGAAGGCAGCTTGTGGAGGCTGGGTGCTGTTTCAACAATGTTTTGATAGGGAAATGTAGCTTCTAGTAGCTAAGCTTCATTTATTTCTCTGATATTGACGTATTTAAGATGCAATAAGAAAAATCAGTTATCCATTATATCCTATTAGAGGCCTATGATTAGGAAGATAATAAAGACAATTATAAATCTTAAACTTTCTGCTCAAAAAAACCCACTTTTGCTTTAGGTTTGAAGGTGAAAGTTTCCATTTCAGTATTTGTTCTCAACTGAATTCAAACTGTTTAGTATAATGGATATAACGTTAATTTTATTCTAAACTAAGATAATTCAGAATGAGATGAATCAATTCTTTGAAAGGGTAGATAATGGCAGGACAAGGGGAAATGGTCTTAAGTTGAAGGAGGGAAGATCTAGGTTGGACATCAGGGGGAAGTTCTTTCCTATGAGAACGGTGAGGCTGCCCAGAGAGGTTGTGGATGCCCTGTCCCTGGAGGTGCTCAAGGCCAGGTTGGATGGGGCGCTGGGCAGCCTGGTCTAGTATTAGATATGGAGGTTGGTGGCCCTGCCTGCGGCAGGGGTGTTGGAGCTTGATTATCCTTGAGGTCCCTTCCAACCCAAGCTTTTCTATGATTCTGTGAATCTTAAATGTAAAGACTTCTGTTAAAATATTTATGGTATGTAAGTGATGTAGAGACTTCTGAGTTAATGTCCACTTTAAAAATGAGAGGTAATTTCTGAGGTTTTTTTAATATTCTTTTTCTAGTCTAGAATATCTGGTAAACATATATTTCTTCAAATATTTCTCTTTAGTTCAAAGCTCTAAAGTTTAGATGCTTATCTTTCAAGGGCTGTGGCTTTTATTTTGCTGTCTTGCTTGGATGTCCTCATACCTATATGGAGAGAGTTTGGAATTACTGGAAGACTGAACCAAAGAATAATATTGAACGTGAATAATATTGCAGCTGGCACTGATAACATTATGAGTGTACAGTGAACCCCATCAGTGAGCTAAGCCATTGGAAGCTAAAGCAGCTGGAAATCCCAGATCGTGGTGCGGCGCTGGAGACCTCAGGAGCCAGTAGGTTGTAGTGGTAGGGCAGCTGTTTATGGGGACATATCAACAGGTAATAGCAACTTTTGAGTGGAGCTTCCTGGAGATTGGTTCTGGGATCAGTCCTGTTTAATACATTAATTTATGAACTTGGCACAAATAGACAATTTGCAGAAGACATAAAGCTAAGAAACATTGTCAATAAGGACTGAGAGACCTTACAGAGAGAGTTGCATGACTTGGGAATTACTGGCCTCCTCTGGTTAGCAGCTGGAGAAAGTAAAAAAGGAATGTGTAGATCTGCTTGTAGATCTGTGGTATGATGCTGCTGGAGGGAGAAAGACAACAGCCACCCAGAGGTAGTGAGGTAAGGCATTCTGGTAGAGTCTAAGTAATGTGAAGTGCTGCGCTCAAGTGATTACAAGATCAAACTCAGAAAGATAGCAAGTTTAATGCTTTGTGACAGGGAGAAGTATCCAAGTAAAATGGGCAAGAAGGCATATTATGTTTTGTCTAAAGAAATATTAATTTGTATCTTTAAACTAGGACAGTAAATATCTGAGAATAGGCCTCAACCTAAATGATACTGTTGCACAAGGAAAAAAAGAGTAATTGCTCTTGAATAAATTCAAGCTGAAAGTAAAATGCGTTTGTTGACAAAGAATGACTTTCAAGTCACTTAGATATTTTTCCTCTACTACTCCAGCTGCTTTCAGCCAGAGGCTGACATGAAACACGCTAGGTGATGTGTAGTGCCAGACAACAGTCAGCAGGTAGCTCCAGCTTGCATTCAGTGGAAAAATGATCAAAACAGGTATGTAGCTCAAGTTGCAGCAATATGTATACTCTCATCAATTCAAAGCCCTCACCTTCCTCCAGCCTCACCAAGCAAGTTCCTCTATCTGTGCTGGGAGGCAGTTTGATGGACAAAATCCAGTCAGCAACTACACTGTCTAAAAAAACTCAGATGGGTTATGCTTCAGATTTGTTTAATATCTTTATTAATGGCCTTGACATAAATGTTATATGTGTACTTACACAGTTTGCTGAAGATGCAAAAATAAGAAGCTTTAGAGAAATAAACCTGCTGATCCAGGAGGCCTTGCTCAGTTTGAGGTGATGACCTGAAATTAATTTTTCATCTTTTTTGGTCATTGAACTGGAACTAGAATTTTCTAGTAATAATAGCACTTGTGATGTGCTTTCCTGCCTTTGACACAATGCTGCTAGGGGGAACGGAGGGAAGCTGAACACAACTGCTTGTCTGTTTCTAGAAGAAATCAAAGGACCAAAATAAACCAAATGGAGGGGAAAAACAGAATGATTCAGCTAGTAAAGAGAAAACACCTTTGGGGAAAGATGTTATATATTTCGCTAAAGCATTCCCACACTGATTTATCATAGTGGAGAATTTTCTTCAGGAGCAAAGTCAGGTTTCTTAAGTTTCTAGTAAGGTCTTTAAAGTCATTAAAGACAAACATATAGGCATAACATGGTTATAACTGTAATCATTTCAGCTATTCAGTGGAAAATTTGAAATTCCAGTGTAAAGCTGGTGGTGTGGATACACTTCCTTACCTATCATGACCTGTGTGTGTGCTGCTTCACCTTGGCCATTCTGATGGACAAAGGGAGATTGAGGGCGAAACTGTTCTGTGAACTACACGTCTTGGCCCTTAGGCCACTCTCTGAATGACTGAGGGTTCTTGCTCTTGAGTTTGACTGTTCAGCAGTCCAGAATCCATATGACCATTCAGGCATTTTGGATTGACAGTAAAGTGCTGATTCATCTTGAAAATTCAGGCTAGAATGGTAGTGGAGTGAGCATGGTTTACTTCTGGAAGGCATATGGACCTGTGTGATGTTTTACCTTTTTGTAGTGTTATTACCACTGCAGATACGGCCATAGGTAGGCACCGTCTGAGCAGCTGTAAACCACAAAGGTATGAAGTAGGAGAGCAAAGGCATCCCCAAGGGAAAGGGCACAGAGACAGGTTCATATTCACATTAAAGTGTTGTAAATGTTTCTTGGTGACCTGTGATTCTGGGCATAGTGCAGAAGCTCTGGTTGGAGTTGCAGCATATATGATGGCTCTGCACTCATCTGAGCTAGGAAGCAGGATATATTTTGCTGGGCAGCTCGAGGATCAGCAGTGAATGACCCATGTTGGCAGCCATGATAAACACTACTTAAGGGGCACCTTAAAATGGTATTATAGCCTTTAGAGAATCATAGAATCGCCAAGGTTGGAAAAGACTGCCAAGATCATCCAGCCCAACTGTCCACCTGCCACCAATATTTCCCTACCAAACCATGTCCCTTAGTACAATATCTAAATGTTTCTTGAATGCCTCCAGGGATGGTGATTCAACCACCTCCCCAGGCAGCCTGTACCAGTGCCTGACCAAATGCATGTTACGTTAACTTCAGCTTAAGAAAAAAAAAAAAAAAGAAATCATAGTGAGGGAAAGCTTTGGTGCTGTACAGTAGATGTGCTTTGTAAGTATGGGAACATATCTGATAGTGTTCAAGGTCATTTTTTTTTATTGTACATAGCAGCTATTTAATGATTATTGAATAATGTCTATCTGCTTTGCCTAGAGTATGCAGAATTGATTTTTTTTTGGTGAATTACTGATTGGATTGATTTTATGCTTAAGATAGTATTGGGCAATTAAGTCTATAAGTTACTTTGATCTCTCAGATGCTTTATTTGATCTGCTGTGGCAAGATAAAGCTTTAGACATATTCATCATACAGTTGCAGAATCTAGAATGGAAAAGGCCTCTTAACTCCTTCAGTTCTTCTGACTGGACGGGACGTTTTCTATTATGTTATTACTACTTTTCTCCTCTTACCACAAAAGTCCTAAGTTTGTCAAGGGATGGCATTTTTTTCTTCTCTCAATAGATTCTCCCTCCCACTTCCACAAGATTCCAATAACTGTACTACAAGCTCTTGGGTCAAAATTTAATTTGAATTATATCTGCTTCCCTTGGAATAAAATTGGTCTTTAGTTGGGATGATTTTCCTGATACTCAGATTCAAGTCCATTACCACTTTTTGTACTCTTTGAGTATTGTGAGAGTAAGGAGGAAGTCTGACAGCCATCAACGTTAGCAGAATGGAGAGGTTCCTGGTAGATTGAGATGGTTCTGTAGGTGCTAAAAAACATGACAAGGAGCTTGAATCCATGGGGAAGATAAGGGGAAACATGAAAAAGATTCACAACAAATTTGGTACAGCACAAAGAGTACTGAAGTAACTGTATTTTCTATGTGTTTTTATGGAAAGGGACAGGATGCGTCCTAGGAACAGTAACCTAGGATTTATTCAGGGTGGATTTTTCTCTATTCTGATTTCCTGTGAATAAATAGTCAACCTTTTGTTCTGAATAATTTGCTTAATATATCTGCATTTGCTTCCTGGACTTTTCTTTTTCTATCTTTGGTACTTTCACAGTTGTGATGTAAAGGTATTGTTGGTAATACAACATCTACTCTTTTTGCCCTCAGTCCATCTTTCATCATACTTATGTATCATTACTGGAATATCCGAACAGCTCGGTATTAATGGTTCTTTCCAGTTCCCCTATGAATTAGACAAATGCAATTATTCTCATTTGACAAGTAGAGGACTGAGGCACTGTACTGAAATATTTGGGCACCTAAATGAGTAAAGTGCCTAATGTGATTTTTTTCTGAAGCATCCAGCTCCTGTTGCCTGCAATGGGACTCATCTGGATGTTGTCAAAAATGCAGATGGCTGCCAATCTGTCTCTCTTACGTAAATAAATATTTGAAAGTACAAGTCCAGATTACTTGCTCTGTACTATGGATGTAGGCCCCTGACTGCCAATCTATTACATTAACATTTTTCTTTGGCTTTTCAGTTTTATATCATTTGGTTGTTCTACTTATAAGAAAATTTGTAATACTTTATCCTAAAATACTATAAACACAGTACTTTAGCTATCAAGTTTCTTAGCAATTCAGTAACAGTACTACACTTAGATTGAATCATGTTTAGATTATATCACTTGAAAACCAGCTATTTTCTTAATGGCATTTATCAAAGCATTTTTGGAGCTGTTATGTCTAAATGCTGAGTGAACTTATTCAGTTAGTAGTTGAGTAGGTAAGAATGGGATTTTGTACTGACAGGTTTCTGGATAAAAGTGATGCTTCATTTTTTTTTTTTCTGTGCTTTTAAAATGTTAATGGTATGTGATAAAGCGATAAAATACAAGAACTGCATTTTATGCTTCTGATAAATTACTTAAGTCTGGGACACTGCATTATTGCACCATTATTGCAGGGTTTCTGAAAGCCTCCAGAGAGCTCCAGGTGTGGCATATATCTCCAGGCTGTATGAAGGACCTGGGAAAGTCCCCCCTGCACTGGTGTGCGCCAGCAGCTGCTCTGTGCACACTTCAGATACCCTCCACAAAGGGCATTTCCTTTTCTTCCACCATCCTCCTGCTACAGGGTAGAGCAGGGCTGAAGAGAGGGTCAGAAAGTGGCACTTGCCCAATCTAAAAGCACCCCAAGGAATGGCCAGGTGGTTTTAAACAACTGTTTAATATTTGTCATGTTCAGTTACAAGAACCTCACCTTCAGATGGTTAAGGGCCTAAAAATGAGGCAGGTGTTATGTCAGTGCCACTTAATGGTCACTTTTTTTTCCTTTTCCTCTTCTATATCACCATGTGAAATGTACTTATGTTGAAAGATTAGTATTAAAGAGACTGAAACTTGTTAAAAGAAAGACCAAGTCATTTTAATTTAACAAACAATAATTTAGTTTCCAAGGGGCTAGATCATATATCAAAATAGTTTATAGCAACAAGCAGAATGCTCCTGCCATTGAATTCAGATATATAGCCTACAGCAGTAAAGCTGCAATTAAAAAAGCACTTAAAGAAATATCTGTTCATCATCCACTCTCCAATTAATGGAATATAATTGTTCTTTTCTAATAAGAACTTTTTTTTACACTCCTGCAAGTAGTTAGCACTGCTTGGTTTTAGCCAGTTTACATCTATGTTAAATAACAACCAAGTTAAAAATAATTGTGTGGTTCATGTTGAGCCATAGTGTGTTACAGTTCAACTCAAAATAGCTAAAATTTCCTCTGGCAGTGAGTGATTTCCATAGTTTTATGTTGATAGAAATTAGGAATTTGTTAAATGATTGAATAATTTTCAAATCTTCTGTTGCTGAAACAAAACAAAGAATCTATTTTCTAGCCACGTGCATAAGGCAGTCTGCTGCCTTAAGGGGAGTAGGACTAGATGGCCTTTAAAGGTCCCTTCCAACTCAAACAATTCTGTGATTCTACTTCTGAAATTAGGCAACTACAAGCTGTAAAAATTGAGTATGCCTCCTGATGACAGCATTGCGAGTATGGAGAGTATGTTTTGCTGCATGAAACTCAGATTTTTTTTTACTTTTAAATGCAGCCAACACAACTTCCAGCAGGTAAAGGACATCAACATATTTTCCATTTTACATGCGGTTTTCGTATTCAATTACATTTTCAAGGGTATAAACTACTTCATCCTTCAGCTGATCAATGTTTCTTCTGTTGCCTGGTTGTGGATGTGGCTGCTTCCCCATGTCTTTCATTTACTTGCCTTGAAAAGGAAGGAAGAAAAGAGTTATTTTTCTGTTGTGATCACATCAGTGAGTTTTTTCTGTCTAGCAGCTAATACAGACAGTGAGATAGCTCTCCTGATATGGAATAGTTCAGTGCATTCTGGTGAGAGGAGCTGGACCTGGAGTGGTAATTAACGGCTGTTAAAGGAATGTTTTTTCCTAGCTCTGAGACTTCACTTTGTGCTGAGGCTTCTGTTGGACAGTAAGTGAAGAGGTTCACAGGTCTGCTTTCTCCTTAGTGGTCCTCGCCTGTCTTAGTCTCATGTATTTCTCGTGTCACCAACCTTTATTTCAGATTCTGGATGGATTATTTGTTTTTTGCCCGATTAACTAGTTGAATTATGAAACACCATCAATGCAAGAAAAATGCATTCAGAATTTACTATTCTGAGTTAAAAAAAGGTAAACATTTCTTATTTGGTGACAGCAATTTTCTTGTAAGCTGACTTCCTACCCAGAGGGAGGAAATTGCAGAGGTGGCTGCTAATGCATCTTCTTTGAAAGGCTGTTGGAATTTCCTGCCCTGATGAGTTCCTGTCAGGTCATATAGGGGTGAGGGAGGAAAAAGGAAGGAAAACTTTTCCTAACTATTCTGGAGAGTCTTTTTATTCCCTAAAATTGAGAGAATGTCACTTTTCTCCTTACTGTTTCTGAGTAAAGATGTACACACCCAGCTGTTTACACTTCTTGAGCAGATTCATCCTGCTATGTCATAGAATGATTTTTAGCTATGTTGTTCATATAGTGTGAAAACACTATTACCACATACATTGCACACTTGTCTGCTTTGAAGATATAGGGAGTAAAGATGAGCTTTTCCAGGGCTCATCAGAGTCACGTCAGAAGACGCTAGACAGTTCAGACCAGGTAACGTTCTTAGTTCTCCCATTGGTGAGATAGTGAGGGCAGATTCCCAAACATTTACCCTTTATTCCTGTGGGTGCAACTGGCTTAAGATCCTGAATACTTGAAGCTCCATCTAGCTGAGAGCTTCAGATAATTAGAGGCGAAATATTTCAATATATGCCAGCAATGGATTCTGCCCCCAAAATGGGTATTTTAGGTATTTCCATTGACATTTGGTGCAATGGCTGTTGCTGTCACATGGAGGCTTTCCTTTTCCTTTACTATTGGATTTTGGGTTAGTCTTTGGGTCAGAGAAGCCAAAGGCCTTCTCTGATTAAAAGCATACCTTTATTTGTAAACGATAAGAAATAATCCACCTTCAGTGTATCTAATACAAAGGTAAACTAAGGCAGTAGTCTTACATAGTTTATTGGGTCTTTAACATCTGGAGATAGATTTGTACTTCAGAGGCAACAGAACAGGCTCTGTATTAATCACCTAAACTTATGAAGCAAGCATCAAAGGTTCTTCTCTGTTTTGTTTTGCAAAGTTTTTTTTTTTTTTTTTTCCTTTTGATGTCTGTATATTGTCTGCTCCTGCTGGTTATATCTTGCTAGCTCTCAATCTGCTGTCCTCATGCACAGTTTTCACTATGCCTCATCATATCCTTTGTTGTCTTCACTTGAAGTATTTTATCTGCTATAGTCATCTGTAGCATAAATTATTTTCAGGTTTGCTTGACTTGTATGACCCTTACTTTGTTTTTGGAAAGACATCTTTGACCTCTTTTTCAGGCAGATAAAGAGCTCTCCCTTCCCCATGGTGCATTCTTTTGCTTTTTTTCAGCTCCAAAACCTCTTACTCATCTCCCTTCTGTCGTGGCTACAGATCAGTCCCAGGTAAAATCTTACTTACACAACTGATAATTTTAGAGCTAAAATCTCTTGGCGGTATCAGCACACTGTGCTTACAGGGAGATTTAGTGGAGAAAAATGACAAATTTCTAGTGACTGGAGCTGTAAGATAGCATTCCTGGTGGCAAACATTTGCGTGAATCTTTCTGGTCTGTGGGATACTGTAGTGTTCTTGCCTACCTGGGGACAGGTCAGAATTTCTGGAGACTGAGAGACTGACCAAAATTTGTAGCTATGAGAAGTACTGACGATGAAGAAAATATCTGGATGCTTCTTAATTTTAAAGCTAGATCTTAGGGGAGTGAGGTTACGATAATGAGATGCTGAGATAACTGTACTACAGTGAAGCTGGCTCTTCTGGTTTCATGCAGATATAGCCCTGTGTAATCGAAAGGTGACCGTGCTGTTGCTCATTTCTGTTCTTTTGGCAGCTTGTCCCACAGAGACCACTAGTTCTCCCTTTTTGCCACTTTTATCTGTTCCCTTACTTTGTCTTTCCACTCCTTATTTCTCTCTGATTTTCTCAGTCCTTCCCTAATGATGTCCCCTGTCACTGCTGACAGTGATGTCCTCATGCATGTTTCCTCCACGTGGCTCAGACTATTTCAGCTCCTGCCCTATGGCACTCAGGAAGAAGCAGGTGGCTCTCTGGAAACCTACTTTAGACATCCTAATAATCTCTGACGAACTGCACATGCAAAACAAAGGCATTGTCATTAAATGGAAGAATGCTGAACTAGTAGCAAGATTGAGAAACAAGCTTTACAGTGCTGTAATTAAATTGAATTCCTCTTTACCTTAATAAACAAAAATGTTTTTAGGAAGCAACTACAGGAAGATGTGTGTAATATTTAATGATATGCATTTAGTCCTTGTGAAAGTTAATTATCAGAGCAGCCATTATAGCAAGAACAACATATGTTTCCTCCTGAGTGCCTTTCTGAAATCATCTAAACACTTATTCTAAGAAAGTCAGGTGGAAAAGTTTAACTAGTATGTATTGTCCCTACAGAATGGCAGCCTAATCTTCCCTTGCTTAAGGGTACCTATTGCCACTGGGTGTGCATTACTGGGGCTTATCGGCCCTCATTTGTATGAAGCCACTTCTTTCTACCTTTCTTAATTTGGTAATTCAGGAAGGTGATTTAGTAGCTGTTAGTATGTGAAGACAATCAAAATTATTTTTGCATTTGATCACGGCTCCTTTCTGAGCTGTAGATATTTTATTTCTCTCTCTCTCTCTCTTTTTTTTAATGTGCTATTTTGAATAAAACCAAGACTGTTTTCAAGGAAAAGAGCCTCGATGATCGCATTGTCCATATTCTCATTTATGGATGCCTGAATGTATATGCATCTCAGACCTAAGCACTGACAAGAGCTTCCTGGGCACGGAGGTGTGATGTGCAGTTTGGAGAAGTCACTCATATTCCCAGCACAAACAATTGCAGTGAGGCCAATAAGCATATGCTAGCTATTTAGATCTTCATTATGTCTTCTGCACAGGGGACAAAGTGTGCTATTATATAGATTATAGTGACTTTTCTGTGGAGTTTTTTAATAACGTATATTTTTAACTTCTGAATAAGAATCTGTAGATGAAATTTGGTTGCCAGTTCCTGATAGCAGTGCTACTGTAGAAATGTTTGCTAAGAAGTTGTTCTCTGAGCAGTCTTTGCAGTTACTTTTACCAGACTGGTGCAATGAGATGTTCTGAATATAGTGTATAGAATCATGAAGGAAATGAAGCTTCCATAGATACACTGTTGAAGGATGCTGTTATTTATTCAGTTTATAAATCATCCCTGTTTTGTGCTGCTGAGTATAATCCAAACATTGGCAAGGAAAAAATAACGATAACATACATCACTGCTGCATAATTTTAGGACATTTTATAACCTGGAAAATGTGGTGTATTCTGTAAAAGTGACAAATAACACAACAGTAATAAATAGCTGTAGTTTATGCATTGTGAATTGGAGTTTAGTTTCAAATGAAAATTCTTTTTCTGCAGACTGAATGAAGAATTCAATCACACCACTTCTCTACACGATATTTTGATTTCCATATAATTTTTCTGTATTCAAATCAATTATGGCGTGCACATTCTCTAAGATAAAAGCACAGTTAACCTAATCATATGTAAAAGGTGAATGAAATCTGTTACCGTGAATATAATAAAATACATTTTACATTTGTATATTTCCAACAATGAGAAAACTCTGTCTTGATTTAATTCACGGTGACTGATTTGTTATCTGTTGAGAGTGTTTGGATCCTGCAAACTCAGTCAGTGAATGACTCAGCTATGTGCTGTATCTTTATTGTGGTAGTTAAATCCAGTTGTATGAAAGTCTTAAACTTGTTAATATGTAGGATGAGTCTCTTGGAAAACAATGTTCCAGTGGCGGTCTTATTGATATTGGGCAATCAGATTACAGTTAGGGTATTTGCAGTTGATTTTTTTGCATTGAATGAAAATGTGTTAATACGTGTTTTAGCTGCAAAGAATTGTTGGAATACTGAAAACTGAACTGGTATTAGATTTGCTGTCTCTTGGTTAATTAAGCAATGTTGTAAGTAATCACAAAGATAAAATCTGTGGGCTTAGCAAAATTATTCCACGAGTAGCTTGACTAGCACAATATCACCTAATTAGAGTTTATACGGAATGTTTTTCATGACTGCAAGTTTTCTGAATGCAAAGCAAACACTGGCTGCAGTTATGCTTTTGTTTACCGGGCTTGAACAGACCCTACTCAGTCTTGGACAAAATTAACTTCTAATGGTGCATCACACTCAGGTTGAAAATTTCAGTGCTGCAGATGAATCAGCTTGGATTGGCATTAGCAGCACAAAGATCTTTCAGTTGTGCTCTACTACAGAGGGATGTGGCAAGTCTGCATCATGCCAATATGTTCCATGGCAGGTTGGAAGAATGCTTGACATTCACAATATCAAACCAAAAAGGTTTCTAATCATATCAAGCTCATTCAAGCTCAAAGAGGGTAGATTTAGGTTAGATATAAGGAAAAAATATTTCACAGTGAGGGTAGTGAGGCGCTGGAACAGATTACCTAGTGCTGTGGTTGATGCCCCATCCCTGGAGACTTTCAAGGCGAGGCTGGATCAGGCCCTGGGCAACCTGACCTAGCTGTGCATGTTCCTGTTCATTGCAGGGCAGTTGGACTAGATGGCCTTCAGAGGTCCCTTCCAAATCTAAGGATCCTATGATTCTATTCTATGAAATAAGTAGACCAATGGGTTCATAACATCAGTTTGGAAGACTGCAGTACAGCATGTATGTGAATGAAGCACATCCTTAGGAGAATATTTTGCATAGGAGTTGGTATATCAGCCGGGGCTGTGTAGCAGTGCTAATTGGATGTTCTGCCTGCAACTGTTGTGAGCAATGCTTCTGCCAAGTGAAAGGCAGAAATAGCCCTGTCGCAGGAATATAAACTTCCCCTTGGAAAACTGAGCCCAGAGGTTACCCTAAGATGTGAAGCATTAATGTTTGCTGCCTCAAAAGTATTAAAGCTTCACTTGTAATTCTAGGTGCTTCTTGTTACTCCTCTTAACACATGCACACATGCACAAAAGCAAAGGCATGTAGGTTGCTGAAACTTACATTTACCATTGAGGAAAGAAGTTGCATAGGAGAAGATCCAACATCAACAAAATAATTATTCATGAACTGAAAAAAATGTAGTGTTTTGGATGGAGGAGTAAAACTATCAGTGAAAAAGCTAAGCAAATGAATCAGACAGTTTAAATTCTGCCTTTTACATGTGTGTAAATAAAGCACCTGTGCAACTAGAGTAAAACAGTGCTCTTGTTTTTACTATGGCATATATAAATATGGGGGAATTGCCGAAGGGTAAAAAGATGTGTAAAAACAGATTGCTGAAGGGTAAAAGAAGCCATCAAAACAAAATAATCTGCAGAAGGCTTACACAAAGCTTACTGGAGAACACAAAGTTAGTATGCAATTCTCCTGCTCTAGAGCTCTGTATCTCGAAGTCTGAGGTAGCATGGCACTCTGCTGGAAAGGTAACCACAGGCTTTTGGTACAGGTAATGCTTAGGAGCCAGCAAGCATGTAAGGCTTCTTGTGGCTTGAATACCTCCATCCCTAAGGACACACCTTTCCATGTTTTGTGGCTGTTTAAGCTCCAGGTTGGTAAATCTTTGGAACCTGTGCTTCACTCAGTTCAAGAAGGTTTACTGTGTATAAGAAGAGCATTTTGAGTCAAGGCAGAGTGTGCTCAAGTATGCCTTCAAATCAGTATCATTTGCTAGACTTCATGTGGCCATTCTTTCGCTATTTCTTCATTTAAAGGCACTGCAGCTCTGTACTTTGTGTTCCCAGAGCATCATTTTCTAAGCAAAAGTACCTGTATGTGTATCCAGTTCTTCCCTGATCTAGGAAAGTAAGAACTGTACGTTGGGCAGAATCCTTTGGACTTGAACTCTGGCAGCTGTGAAAGAATATTTTTCACTCAAGTGTATTTTTCATCTGTAGCACTTATCCTAGAATGCTAAAGCACCAATAACTTTTTAACTCCCCGTGACAACCATAAGTGAACTGAAAATATGAATAAATAATGACTATAAGTGGGCAATTAAACTGTTACAGAAATGGCGCATTTCCATCATATAAACAACTAATTTTTCAGTTTATTGGCTCAAAAATCTGCTGTCTTCAGAGCCAGCCAGTGGTGTGCAAACCTGCTGCCCTGCATGCTGTTGTCTGGCAGTCCTGAAGCTGTATTGTGGGTCTGAGTGAGGATGGGAGAATCGTGGTGGGCCTGGAGGAAGGGCCTGGGCTCTCCTGCCCCTTGCTAACACTGTAAGCTGATGCTGCTTCATACCTTGAGGAAAAAAAGCAAAAAGAATTTTCATAACAAAGCAGCAATGATTTTTTGAAAAAACTTTTATGGTAACTAATGATGCTGTGCACTACAGTATATCTCTATTCTAATTTTAGTTTTTTTACATAACACTTTTTCTGTCTGGAAGAGTAATGTGTATATAACAAGATGCTAATCGTTTCATTCCCTATATTCAAACCTGGAAAGAGGACTCGGTCCAGAGGCAGTTGAGAGATTTACAGTTTTGGAGTAGTTGGTTCTGCTGCATCTCTTACTGCTAAGAGGCAAATAGGAGTGATGCACCTTGTGTCTGTCACAGCGTTGCTGGAAGAAAGTAGTGTAAAGGAATGCATCCAAAAAGCTCAACTGCTTTATGTGCTGTGTGCATCTACTATACTGAGATGCCTGTATCATCTTCTTTTGTTTTCAAAGATTTATTGCAAAAGAAAGTTTAATGTCCTTCTGATACTGCGATGCCCCCAAACTGTACATGGTGCTCAGGGTAAGTAGTAGAAGTTGAAAAAGTAGTTTAGATTTGTTCCTTCTAGGTGTCTTGTGTTAAAGTGAGCTATTTTAGACTTCAAGTGTATTTGTTAAGTGTGGAAAAAGAACATCAGGTGTTGACATCAGACTTCTTTTGAAGTAATGGGAATTTTATCTTGTTGCTCTATTGCTTAGACACTGATGATTTGCCTTGAATAAATAAGCAAATATAACAAAATATGTAATGAATGATTTTGCTTTAGCAAAAGTCTTCATGGAATTGTTAGCTACTTTCACTTTTGTTGCTATTAAAAAAAAAAAAAAGAATTATCAACTGGCAGAGATGTTGCTGTGCCTGGATCTTGGAGCTTTGTCTCCCTCGATGCAAATCTCATTTCACTTTTCTAAAGCAATCCTGACAAGTAAAAATGTATTCTTCTACTTTACATTTTCATAAGAAGCTGTTACTTGAAATGTCCATTAGCAAAAGGCTTCTTGGTTGTTTAACAAACCCCATACTGAGCATCAGCAGGGAGTGAGGAGGAAGGTGGCATTCTGCAGGGGACTGAGGTGCAGTCACAGCAAATGTGGTCATAGGGTGAGAAGTGAGGGAGAGATCCCACCTGGCACCGTGGGTTTAACCAACCTCCAGACTGTATTTGTGAGATGCCAGGAGGGTGTCAGAGCAGTCAGCCTTCTATCCCACCTTCACACAAACCCCAAACAAACCTTTTTACACCAGTTGTTTATCAGCCTTGAATAGATAAAGGAAATTTTAGCACTGAGTAAACATGTTGAAGCAGGAGCTATTTTTGAAAGGGCATAAAGGGCTGGTGTAATAAAGCTGAAATTGAAATTGCTGTGCTCTTCTCTAGCCTTGTAAATCTAGAGCTACTGTTAGGGCATCCCTGCCACAGAGAAGCACACATCTTAAGACAACATATGGACTACTGAGTCTAAAAACAAATATAATCTGCCCCCCTACAAACTGTAGTAAATACCCTTCCTACCTTGTGTCTGAAGGACTCGTGGGAGAGGAAATCATTGAATGTACGGCAAATACGAAAGAAAGAGCAAAGGAGAGACTGAAAGAAAGGGCAAAGAGGAGGACTTAGGTTAACAAGAAGAGGTGCATAGTAAATTGGAGTTGATAGTGTTTAGCCTCTTTGGTTTAGTTGCTGAATTTCTGACAGTAACAAGCTTATCTCCAATGCCTACCCTGCAAGATAGGCACAAAGCTTAAATCTTGTACTTTTTTCTGAACAGGCTATTTTTTTTTTTTTAAATTATTATTTTTGGTGACTGAACACTGATTTAACGGCAGAGCTTAGAAGAAGGTTGGAAAATGTGAAGTCAAGATGCACTTATGAATATAGAGTGGGGCAAGTGCTGGTGTAGCTGATGTTGGTAGCTAGAACAGTGCTTTCCAAAGGAAGTGCTGCAGCTATGCGATGGTGGTCTTCACAGTAGGGGCAGGGTGGTGTTGGCAGCATGCACTCTGGACAGCATTTGTGGGCCATAGCTGTAGACTGATCGTGGGGTTGGACACCCATCAGCAGTCCTGTGTGCACCTTTGGGGCCACTTGGGGGTGGCCTGCCTGCTCAGCACTGCAACTCCAATCTGATGAGTGGCAATGAGGGGATTACATCAAAAATGCACTCCTAACTCAAGCTACAGTGTTACTGTAGATTTACTCACTTTAGTTTACCCTTCTGACATCCATGTAATTTTTGTTCTTTGTATCCTCGTTGATGTTGGGATTATGACCTTAACTGTGAATATAGAAGATCAGGACAAGGAAATGTCACCACTTTGTGAATCCTTTTGTTTCTGTCTCTATGCAATTGATGGATCACTCAGTTGAGTAATTGCTTGCTGATGTATACAATTGCTATTTGTACAGATGCTTGTGCATGTATCTATATAGATATGTTGAAAAAATTAATTTAAGGTTTTATTGCAGCAAATATTTAATGTAACACAATATCTTTTTTATTAGAAAGTATTAATATAATGAACTATATTATTTATTCATGTAATCGTTACTTTTACAAGATGCACCACTGTAAAATATACATTGAAATAATTTATGGAATACTTAGCATATAAATTGACTAAAAAGGCTTTGGGCAAAAGTAAAGATTGTTGAATTCTTGTCATTAATTTTTAACTTTACGAAAAAACAGTATCTGATTATTTGGCTTATTACACTGAGGGATTAGAGCTGCACAACCAAGCACTGGAAATGAAGGAATTTGATCCCAGTCCTGGATAATATTCTACACAAGCACTGCTAATGCAGTTCCTATTATCAATTCTGATTTCATAAGCTTTCCTGTATCTCAGGAACAGATGTTTGGAAATAAATTTTACAGTAGGTTTCATACTGCATTTGTCACATACAAATTCTTTCCCCTTCTGAAGGAGGGAGGTCAGAGGAAAAGCCATGAGAAGATGCATGTTTTGATTGAAAGAGTTAATGAGAGAACAAGGTATCTCTATCCTACTGTCTTTAAGGTAGGTTCAGGTGTTAGCATCCTCCTTGCAGAAAACCTGTGTTTGTGTAGAGCCACTAATGGAGTACCAAGGGAAGGCAGTTTGCTCTCATGTTTCTTTAAATTGCTTAGTAGTTCTCTTGTTAAGCCAACAAATGTTAGCTGAAGGACTGTCACTAACAGTTAACACATACCCATAGGAAAACAGGAGTTAACTTAATCAGGCCTAAATCTGAAATAGTTGATAAAGTTCAGTAAAGTATCTGAAGGTCCCAAAGGGATACTATTTCTCAAAAATATAGAATATCTTTACTTTGCCCAGCAGACACCATTCTACTTGGTACAAATAGAGAATTAAGGCAGTTGGAAATGTTTTAATTTTTCAGGTGGTCTGAGGTACAGTTTTATGAATCAAGTGACATTAGACCAGACAGAAGTGACAAATCCACCAACTCATTTATAATTTTGTGTGGAGAAATCATAGAATGGCTTGTGATGGAAAAGACCTCAGAGATCATGTAGTTCCAAACTCCCTGCCATGGGCAGGAGCACTTTCCATTAGACCTGGTTGCCCAAAGCTCCATTCAACCTATAACTACGTTTAGGTATGGGGGCACTCACCACTTCTCTGGACAAGCTGTGCCAGTGTCTCACGACTTTATGAGAAAGCAATTTCCTCCTAACATCTGACCTAAATCTCCCGTCTTTTAGCTTAAAACCATTTACTCTTGTCTTGTCACAATCTGCCTGTGTCAAAACTTATTCTCCAGAAGATGCTGAAGGTTTGAGATTGCTAAAGTAAATATATGCGTGTGTACCTTCAGCTAGTGGGGTCCATTTAGATGGATTTGTTTGTGGAGTGCAAAGTTTTTCCTTTTAAATATTACTTGAACAAAATTGCTTGTGGTAGCATGGGAATGAAAAATCTTATTTGCTACCCACACTAAGGAGTCAAATAACATTTAATAATTTTAAATTGTCAGTGAATTTATACTGGCTTGAATTGTCAGGATGAGAGATTAAAATAATCTCATATAATGACAGGAGGTAGTTTAACATTTATAGGACCTCAGTCATTCTGCCATGTGAGGAAAATGCATTTTATCCATTTAATTTTTTTAAACTTTACGATGTGATAGAGTTTGGTTTGACTGATTCTTTTTTGTCCTCCTGCTTCACATGAAGGAGAGGATCACCATGATAAATTGATATATTATGGATTTGATGAATGGTTACTTTCCATTCAGTATAATTATCGGGCAATAGTTTCAATGAAAGATGCTGGGAAATGAAACTTTTCACTCCAGATAACCATTCACCCTGCCTGAAAAGAAAAATGGATCTCTATTTTCAACATATTACTGTGGATCAAGGCCAACAGAGGTAGGGCAGCTGTTTGTGAGTTGTGAAGGATAGGATGGATTTGAAAAAGTGCCTGTCTAAATGAAGTTGTGGAAGAAACTGATGACAAGAAATAGAATAGTACATGAAATGTTGAGAAACCTGATTATTTAAGAAAGCTGATTGTAATTTATGGCTGGCAGGGAAGGAATTATCCATTTGTAAAAGGCACCCAAATGTAGTGGTGTCCATTAGCATTTTAATCATACAGATAAAAGTTATCTCATCCATTAATAACTCTATAGGCTTAGAGGGATGCAAAAGGAACTTTGCACATTCTTCAAAGGGACTCTTTCCTTACAGCCTGTGTTTCTGGTGGATAAAGGCAACGCCTGTGCAACCTTGCAGCACCCACAGAAGTTGCTCTGATGTTACTTTTAGGGTTGTTTCATCCAGAATATGCAGGTGGTACGTCTGGAAGAGTACACACATACTGCTTTTGCAGATTTTGAGAGTCTGAGGTTGCATGGAGATTTACTCATCTGTAGAAAGCAGTGAACCTAAGCTGTGCTGTGGCCTTTCAGATGGAGTAAATCTCTGCTTCTTCCAATAGAAGATGCAGAAATTGTTGCCAGATTTGGTTGAGAATCATATTGGTCCAAATTATGTTGGTGTGGGGTTAAGGCAAAATGCCTAACATACATCACAGGTACCATGTCCATGCACAGAATTTAAGCCTGATTTTATAGTTACTTCTGTATTCTAAGAATAGATGGAAAAGGGCACTCTGAAGTATCAAAATGGAATTATTACCTTACAGTGTGATGATCCAGTAAACTAAAATTTGACAATTGATCTGTCCAAAGAGGAAAAATGAGAACAACCAATTTAGTTATATCTACTAGTGAGTTAATATGGGAAAGCGTATAAAAATGAAAGTGAAATTAAAGAAAAATAAAATAACAATTATGATGAGACAATTGTCCATTAACATAAGGATTTGACTGAACTTGTCTGTGTAAAATCAAGCATATCTTGTACAGTATTGTAAGGTTCAAATATATAGTAGGACAAGAAGAGCACATGTTTAAAAATGAAAATTATATGGAAAATTATAGAAAATATTCATCTTATTTTCTGTGTGGAATGGTGTAAGAGGACAGTTGTCATTGCAGAATGTTGACAGATAAGACAGGAAGGAATTTTTTCAATTGAAGCTATGTATTTCTTTTGTAGTTAACAAAAAAGGTCTACAGATCAATTTGAAAATGCTGAATGACTATTTGGAGATCCTTTTAATTGAATGTTGGTAAAAATATAAATTACATGGGACTTGTGTTGATTTTCATGGAACACGCTGGTAAATTATTTAACCTACATCTGTAGTTCTCATGTTCTGTAGTTTTTGAGGAAATGTAGCAACAAAATGAGATGATGAGCAATATGAAGTACTGGCAATCTGACTGGAAATACCATGCTTGCTGCTGGTTAAGTAGGAGCACACCTTCCTGTGGTTTGTAGGAGGTGTAGGAAAAAGAAGGATTTGAAGGTGAGAACTGTGTATTTCAAATGTAAATTCTTGCCACTGTCTTCATGAACTGTGCCATCTCAAGTCATACTTTTTTGAACTCCACAGAGTTTGGGCCTCATTTCATGTCAACCCATCCATCACAATTTTGATATTGAAGTCCTGATATTGCTGGTCTGTCCAAGTGGTTATTTTGTTTCTTTCCATGGCTTGTATGGTAATATGCTGTTTATTAATAGAACAGTTCGTTCTGCAAGATTTCTTTGGGAGAGTGCACTGGCCAGATTTCTCCACTAGGGTGTACAAACAGCCTGCACAACTCCGTGCAGTGGGATAAATGTGATATTGATTCTGCTTAAATTTCAATAGCTACAAGCCAGCCCAAATTAATCATTATTCTAGAAAAAAAGCAAGCAGATGGAAAGATGTTAATGTCTGTAGCAGAAACTGCTAAAAAAAATCTAGAAAACATAGCATTTCAGAGTAAATTAAAGCATATATTTCAGTCTCCGCAGTCCCTGGAAGCTTGACATATTGAAAATGTTACCATGAATTTCAAATTTATTGAAAGCTACCTTATATTATGGCATGATTAGAAGACTGAGAGCATCATTCAGGTAAATCTCATATAAATCTGTTCTGAGTGGATCCCTCAAACTTATTAAGTAGGGTACAGAAAAGGTATGCATCTATACATATAGATAAGAACAACAATCTTTATCCTTGTCCCGAAGTTAACTTGAATGTTTTATTATTGAATAGGATAAGAATCATAGCTCAAATGTGTCTTTTTTTTTTTTTTGAAGGCCAAGTCCTTACAAATGATGAGTAATTTGATTACCTGGATTTTTATTTTATTAATTTGTTTCCAGAGGATCCCTGTTTTATACCTTGACTTGAACTCTTAGCTACTGTAGGATAAAGAAGTGGCACATTAACTCTGAACACACTTTTTCCCTCTTTTGTTCATTAAGGAAGCCTGTGCTTGCTACTTGTCTTTCCCATATACTTGCACCTGGGAACCTTACTGGGGAGCTTTACTGCTGTTGCTGGTAAAACTGAATTACTGCTTCCATGCAGCACCCAAACTCTGGTACTTGCTTGAAGTAAGGGCAGCAATGGAGATGTGTGTGCTGCGAGATACTCAAGAAGAGGGAGTGAGCCCACAGGCAAGTGGTGCTGGAGCAGAAGCAGCAGGAAAGTTAAAACACGTACATCTTAGCATTGGGAAATCCAGCTGTTTCAGGGCACTTGCCTGCTTGAGTTGGGAATATCTTGGTGCAGAAGAGCTGCATTTAGTGCCCCATAACCAGAGCTATGAGGCTTTTCTCTCCTGTTGTAGTACATAATGCCTCTAGACTGAGAAAAGCAAAGAATTAAGAATATCTATCTTTCTGGTTGCATGACCTAATTTAGCACATTCAAATTCCACACCAGTGTGCCACCCAAATGCTTGAAAGCTATTTAGAAACAAGAATACTGAGACAGTACATCTGCTTTTCTGTCAGAAAGTTTGTAATTTAATTAATCACATGGAGGCACTGAAGGTTAAGGCCAGTTTTACGGTTTTCATGAGGACTGGGGGCTCAGAGTGCAATGTAGTGGTGCTAGTTGCACATTTCTTGCAATTCATTATCAGCTCATTATTTTAACCTGATAACTCTGAGAAATGAAGTCAAGGAGCTGCAAAAGGAATAAATAAAATTGTGAGAAATGCCAATTTGCACTGTTTTATTTGCCTGCTGAAAGGAACAGCTTATGCTTAGTTGGAGCCATGTTGTATATAACATGAGCAAGCAGGAATTAGCAGTAATGGAGCTGGGAGAGAAGTGAAACTGCTGAGTTCTCAAAATTGAAAATTTTTATCTAGGGAGACATTTTGAGATGGTACTTGGAGAGGAAAAAAAAGTGGCGTGTCATATTTTATTTGACTCTAGGTGCAGCAGATGCACTGTCATTACAAGGGAGCTATTGCAAAACTTTCAGTAATTAGGCTGGGTGACCAGTTCAGAAAATAATTTGAAATGGAAGGAGTATGGGTGAAAGCGAACTGTTAGACTCCATGCTAGCCTCTGGCTGAACAGCTGAAGTGGGACAGGATTTTATGCATTATTGAATCAGATCTATTGTAACTTCTGTTATTAGTTTCCTCAGCTTCATGATGACAGCTGTTTTTCCTCAGCTGTAGTGCTGGTGGGCTTGCTGCCCGGGGCCAGAGTGGGCAGCAGTTTTTCCAGCAGTGACAGTACAGCTTTCTGCCTGAAGATGCTCAAAATATCATAAGTCTTGGCTCTCCCTGACATTACTGTGCTGGGGAGAGGTGGCAGCAGAAAGCTGGTGCTGTCCTGTCTCCTCAGGAAAAGGGAAGAGTGTCTGCTGAGCCTGTACCAAAGGCAAGACTAATAGCTGTAAAGCTGGAATGTATTGTAAATGTATTTTGGAGAAAGAAGGAAATAAGGCTCACGAGGAGAGAGATGCACAGCACGGGTCTAAGCCAGTTTGAACAGTCTCTCTCTCTCTCTCTCTTTTTTTTTTTTAAGACAAGGAAAGATGTAATCAATTGGCTATTAATTTTAGATGCTCCGAGGATGGAGTTGTTGGAGCAGGTCCAGAGGAGGGCCATGAAGATGATCGGAGGGCTGGAGCACCCCCCCTATGAGGACAGGCTGAGAGAGCTGGGGCTCCTCAGCCTGCAGAAGAGAAGGCTCCGAGGAGACCTTATAGCGGCCTTCCAGTACCTGAACGGGTCTACAGGAAAGCGGAGGAGGGACTGTTTCTATGAGCAAGTAGTGACAGGATGAGGGGAAATGGTTTCAAATTGGAAGAGGGTAGATTTATACTAGATATCAGGAAGAAATTCTTTACTGTGAGAGTGGTGAGACACTGGAATGGGTTGCCCAACGAGGTTGTGGGTGCCCCCTCCCTGGAAGCATTCAAGGCCAGGCTGGATGGGGCTGTGAGCAGCCTGGTCTAGAGGGAGGTGTCCCTGCCTATATATAGCAGGGGGCTTGGAACTAGATGATCTTAAGGGTCGCTTTCAACCCAAACCATTCTATGATTCTGTGATTAGTATTCTTAATTTAACTTTTCATCTGAAAGCAAAAATACAATATTGTAAAAGTAGATAACATGTCAAACAAATCTTGAATACTTGACGCTAAAACATGTAGAAGAATGCTTTGATTTCTCATGTGTCACTGCAAATTACATTTTGTGCAACTGTATGGAAAAGTTGAGGGAATTTCGGTGTCGTGGTTTTGTGATTTTTTTGATGTCGGTATTCCACATCATAAAATCATGTAAAGCACTGGGAATTAAAGAGTTAATGTTCTGGTTCCGTGGACTGCTGTTTCTGGGTGCTTGGTTCTTGGAGGGGAGGAGCTGCATTCCCCAGAGGACTTTGTGCCCGAAGGGGGAAGGTGGAGCTGCCTTGCAGGCCTGAGACCTCTCTTTGTTCGCTGCAGAGAACCACGTGGTGCCCTTGCAGTTTACAGAGTAAGGCCTCGGTTTTGGACGCACTCTCTCTCATTTTGATTTGTTGGCCCCAGTTCCAATCATATTGTGTTGTATTGTGCTATTTTACATTCCGATATCATATTTAGTAAATTAACGTTCCTCCTCAGATCGTCGCCGCTATTTTGTTTTAGACCTGTCTACTATTTCCCTACCCTTCTCCCTTTTTCCCGGGGTGTGGGTCCACAGGTCCCCTGCCTCATTAGTCACGGAACTGGTCCAAACTGGCACGTAAACTGCTGACACCCGTTTTTTTTTTTTTTCTTTTTTCTACCCTTCTTTTCCATTCTGCTGGGCCTGTGGGCCTGCTGTCCCCCAGTCACGGACGCAGATAGATCTAGAGATAACTCTGTGACATTTGGAGAAACAAGTAACTTCCTTGTGTTTGTGCATGTGTTAGCAGCATGATAACTTAGTTCCTTACAGGGAAATAAGACCTGTAACACCAAAATGGTTTTCTCACTCCTTTGTAATCCACTTTTATGATGTTAGGTGGTTCTGTGCTTTTGCAGTATTATAAGAAATGAAACATCAAAGACAGTCTTGGATAAATATGAGGTTAGATCAAAGCGCCTATTTTTTTCAATAATACTTTATAAAAGTTTAATTTCTAAGTCTAAGACTGAAGCTTCTCTTCAGTGGAAACTCACAGGATACTCAGAGTAGATTTCATATCAATATTTTACTATGTTGCACTTTTCCAAGGTAGTTTCCAAATGTGAATTTATTACTTATATATATTATCATATAGTTTATTATTAAATTACAAGTAGAGATTAAGGCAAATTTCTGTAGTGCTCTCTAGATGTGGATGAGTGAGTGCATGTAGGATATGTTTCAAGAGAGCCTTAGTGGTTTTGCTGCATTTTTCATTTATGGAAGCACATTCATGTGCCATCTTTAATGTGTCAGAGTAACATACTTCTGATCTGTACTTTCAATCTATTACTACAGCAGTGTTGACATTGGTAAGAAACTGTTGGCTCCTTGGAAGTGTAACACACTTGGAATAGCTGTGCTTCGAAAAGGGATGTGATGGAAGGTGGTTGTGGCCTCTTACCTCACGAGGAAGGAAGTGAGACTGAAGTGGTCCAGCTTAGTCTGCCCATGGAAACTGACCGCGCTGCCCTAACATCCTGTTCATCTTCTATCACTTCTTGTAATAGTGGAAGATAACATTAATGTTTGCTTATATTGATGTGAGTTATCTGTGTCAGATGAGCAGCTTTCCAATTTCATATATTGACGGAGATCAGAAATTTGAAAGAATAATGAGAAATCTAGTCCATTTCTCTGAAGTCTGAATACTTGTGCTTTTGCACCTTAGTCTAGTTTGAATGACTATCAAGATGGCTGATAAGGCAGGTATGTTTTGATGGTAAGGGGATGGCTTCACTTTGTCCTGATTTCCTCTGTTTTTCTTTAGTAACGAGTGGAATTTCCTGGTTTTGTTGTGGTCTGGTTGCCTCCTGCCTCTTAACTGATTTTCTCCAATCTGCTCCTTCAAGGCACTTTATTGTAATCCATGCTATCAGCGTCATAAAGCACCACCGTAGTGGAGTGGATGAAATTCCAGTTCTTCAAGTTAGCTTATATTAAATATTAAGCCTGAGACTCAGTGATTTGCTTCAGTTGTTTTTTTTTTTCTAAAAGTAAAATAGAACTAGCTATAAATAATGTGAAATGCTTCCACTTACGATTGAGTACTTAAGAGTGTATAAGCAGGTCTACCTATTTAGAAGTAGAACATAGATGAGAAAGGTAATTTTTCTTGGAGAATTTAAGATACGTACTTGACCTCTGCAGAACAAAGAACTGGTTATGTCATCAATTTCTTCTCATAAAATGTCTTCCTCTATGCCTGTAAAAGACATTACAAAAGCAGAAATAGAGAACTGCTATCAGTGCTCATTAAATAGGGATAGTTTGAATTAAAAGTTTATAGGCCTTCCTTATATTCAAATTAAAACCATTGGAAGGGTGGGCCTCAGCTCCTGCTTGCATCACTGATGTAATTCCAGGATACAGCTGTAATGTGTAACTGGAAGCCAAAGTAATCCTTCTGTAATGCTGCTCTAACTTAAACTGCTGCTTAAACTGTGGCTTGTAAGCAGAAATATATGTTAACACCACAGACAGGAAACTATTTAAAATACACAGGTACATTTAAAATGTAGTAAACGTTAAGTAACTATTTGTAAAAATGTTTTCAGAATAGAAAGTGCATAAATGCAGTACAAAGTAGAAGCATTAATCTCTTTCTACATAAAGATTGTTTTTGAAAACATATAGCAGATGCTTTTTCCTGAAATTATTATGTTGTTAAGTATTAACTTCATAGCTGTTAAACCAATAATTTTCCCTTTTATAACTTGGACTATAAACTTGCAGAAGTATAGGTTGCACTTAGCTCTTAAGGCCATTAATGTGAATCCATTGCCCAACTAAATGGGGAAAATGATTCAAATTATACCTTTTAAGCAAAACTGTTTTTTCCCTGATGTACATTTCCAGTGTATCAATTTGAAAGCTAGAAAACAGCATGGTGGAAGCTGTTATGTTGTCTTCCATCTCAGTGTTATAGCATTGTGTTGTGAACAGCTTGGTGTTGAGATGGCTCTGTGCTAACAATTGAAATAAAAGGAAGAAAAGCTGGTTGATTGCAGGTACAGTTCTTCCTGCATTTGTGGTTTTGTCCAGTCATGGTTTGCTTCATACAGAGCCTATAACTCAAGGGGAAAAGACCATATGCATCATCTGTATTTGGAAAGCACTTAACAAGGTCTCCAGGTAAATCCTGGATACTGTACTTTCCTCTTTGTTGCCATCCTTGTTTGCGTGCTGTGGTTCAGTTGGCTGTGTGGGAGCTGTGCATTAGTCAGGTGGAAGTAAAGAAACTGAGCAGAAGCACTTTGAGAGAGATCTTGGGTTGCAATACTGCAAGATGGGGTCTCTGGGACCTAGGGAAAGTGTGGGTAACATCAGATGTGCTGGCTAATTTTGAACTGTGGCTACCATGGCAAATAGCCTGAGAATTTGAAATATGGTTTCATACTGTCTGGCATGTATTTTTAGGTGCTTGTGCAGTGATTCTTTTTCCCTCTGATTCTTGTTGATATTTATAGTAAACTTGTAGCTGAATTTGTGTGCTCTATTTCAAATGCTAACTGCTACCTACTCAGCATGTAAGCTGGAAGTGAAATACCAAGAATTTTAAGAATTTGCATCTTCAGTACTGCAGGTTCCCCATGTGGGTGGATTGTGAGAAGGATCTTTGAAGTGATGGGGTGGATTTAATAGAAGTCTTTTACAAAAGCATGCATCACACAGGCCACAGGATTTTATAAGCACGAGCACAACAGGGATGCTGCGCTATAACGATGCTGCATGCTCTGCATTAATTTAGTCAGCAGAGAGGAAGAATTTTGTTTTCTCATCAGTCGCTTTTATTAACTACAATAGAGAGGAAGTGAAGTATGGTCTAAAGGTTAAAGTGCTGTCTGGTGATCTGGAATCAGCCCTTTACCCTGCATGATGCTGAAAAGTCAATTTTGTCTGTTCTGCGACTAAAATATGCGAGTAGTGAAGTTACAAGCATGAAGTAGATGTTCTAGAGATTTAGATTTAATGTGCTGCCTTGAAAGACCCTTTCAATGGTGAAACTTATCCTGTAAAATTTTATGCTAGAAATTAGTGTTTCCCAAAGGCTACCTTACAAGGGCAGTAGTCTTTCAGACATCAGAAATAATGTTTTTAGTATACTGGTTACTTTCAGGGGAGGAAAACCACGAAACTGGAGAAGGTAGCTAGTTATCCAATAGAAGTACACTCCAGGAAAGCAAGAACAAAGTAGACTTGATTCAGTGAGGAATGAGCTGTTTTCTTTATGCCCTCTCTTCCCTACACAATTACTTCTGCATCCAAACTCCCACTTTGCCACGAGGGTGAGATATTGGGCCATAAACATTCTTTGGTAGGGTTTCCCTTCACCAGTGGTAAGGCAATGTGATGATGTGAAGCACTACAGGATATTAGAGACCAGTTATCCAATTCTGATTCCCAAGCACTGCTCACCACAAAACTAGTAGGGCTTATTGCCCACAATACAAAGACCTGTCTGCTTAAGCTGTGATGGGCAGCTTCTAGAGCCTTGCACTCCTGTGCTTAGGGTGTTTGAGCCATTTCCCCTGTCTGATTGGCCTCCCATTAAGACTCTTGTATTTTCTTAATTACGATAGTTTCTTGATAATGCTTTTCAGATGTGACTTCCTGGTGTTTTTCTTTAATTGCCCTCAAGGTACAGTTTTGTGATTGTGCTTCTCAGGTGTGGTTTCCTAATTGCTTTTCTTTACTTACACAGTAGGTTTGCTTACTTTAAGGCTTCTGAAAAGGTTGTGTAAACTTTTTTTGATTTAATTTGTTTAAAATTAATTTTACGCTACTATGTATTTTAAATAGTTTGCAATTTATTAATATATAGGTAATTGAGGTGTTATTTCTAAAGTTAGCATCTACAAAAAAAATGATATTCTTCATGTTACATCAATACCTGAATCTGTATTTTTACTGTTATAAGAGAGAAGATGTTGAGAGCTTACAAAAAGGTGATGATGTTCCTGGAGACACAGCTGTGTTTGCTGTCAGAAGGCCAAAGTTTCAGGCCTAGTTCTGGTTAATGTGGTCAGAACCTATAGGTAATGTTAATGGTTTTAGACAGCTTTTTTAGAGAGTGTCAGGCTGAGGGAAATAAAAAAGGAATGATGAGGGGGAATATCAAAATGAGAGATGTCTGTCCATGTACAAACAGGTGACAAATGAGTAGTAGTTAATAATAACAAATGATTATTGAGATGATGTGTCTGGTTTTGTCATACTGGTAGAATTAATCCTTTGCAAATGTATAATTCATGACCTGTCTCCAGAAATACATTATTTTGCTGTTTTCCATTTGAGACGTGCAATTTGAAGCTCCAGGGGCAATATCAAGAGAAAATCACTTTATTACTTCAATCCTGTTGGCAATGGAAAAAGAGGCATTGCTTCATCTTTTTTTTTTTTTTTTTTTTTTTTGCCAATTGATCAAGCAAGAAATATTTTTTTTACTTCTTTAATTAGTTTTAAGTTTTGGATGAGGAGTGATTTCACTGCTAAGTGCTGTAATAACAAATGAGCATTACAGTCCTGATAAATTGGAAAAGCCAAACTGTCACAGATATACAAAGCCTCTGGGAAGAACTCTAGATTGTGAATGTGGTGCAAGACTGCTGTGGAACTAGAAACCCCCCCACAAAAATTCACCCCAAGAAACAAAAAACAAAAAACCCAAAACTCCATTTGACTAGAGCACATCTATGAGTACATATGGGTTGCGTATTAGGAAGAATTTCTTCTCAGAAAGAGTGGTTAGGTACTGAAACAGGCTGCCCAGGGCCTGAAAGAAAGTGGTGGAGGCACCGGCCTTGGAGGTGTTTAAGGAAAGGGTAGATATTGCACTGAGTGACATGGTTTGTGGGCAGTATTGGTGGTAGGTGGACAGATGGTCTAGATGATCTCAGAAATGTTTTCCAACCTTAATAATTCAATGATTCTATGATATACAGCAGCCTGATTTAATTTCTTCAGATTTCAAGAAGTTAGCTGGAGTGGCTGCAATAGGAAACATAGCTTTCCTGTATGTTTGGTATCCAAAGATCCATGGCTGAATTGTCCTGTAAAAATTGTCCTGTCTCTACATTGGCAGAACTACAGAAAATTTACTTCCTACTTCAGTTGCCTCGGAGATGAATTTGCAACAGGCAGAAATCTGGTCTTTGCTGAACCATAGCAGTAAAATGCCATCAGCCAAATGCCCGACCTCTTTCTGTGGTGCTGTCGTGGAATGACTCAGTTTGTTGAGCTCTGTATCAAGTGGTGTCTTCCTGCTTCCTTGCACTGATTGAAGGAGTTGATGTTCCCCCATCCCAGCATGCTGCCTTGCCCAGGTAGCCTTGGTTGCCCCGGTATACAGATGGGATATACTTCCAGAAATCCCTCTGAAAGTATTTGCTGCACAACTGTGCCCATGTCACATCATTTTGCACTGAGGATGGCCACAATCTATCTTGCTCTGGCTGTAGCATAATTTACCATAAAACATCTTGGCTTTAGTGCTGCCCCTCAGTGCCAACTGGATGGTGTATTGGATTTATTTACACATTCTCCTAAGTACTTTGTCCTGGTGTTATTAGCTTGTGCTCTTACTTGAAGGAGCTGCTGTTGAAGTACATGTCTACTTTCATCTGCATTTCAAAGGAACGCGCTCTCCAATTCAGCAGCAAGAAGACTTAAAAAACTGCCAGTGATCAGAATCTAACTGAATTTGCTCAATCAGAAGGAAACATTGGATGGGTTTAAAAAATTGAAAATACACTAAAAATGTAACCTTTTCAAAATTTTACACTAGATTACAAAGAACATCTTCTTCCCATCGCCACTTAAATGGGAATCACGGGTTACATGAGTGATCTGAATGTTGAATGGCCCAGGTTGCAGCTGTGCTAAAATTATTCCTAATTGTTGTACAAAGGACCTCTTTTTTTTTTACAATTCTGCCATTTTCACAAATTCACTGTTATGAAACTCCCCCTTAATATGTATTTATACAAAAAATCAGGCTATGCAGGGTTTGATTTCTTTTTTTACTTTGTTGCTTTAAAGTCCTTTTATTAGTCCCTCACGTGTATCCTCTGCATTCATGTAATGCTAACTTAATTGGTGGAAAAATTTAGATTTTTTTGTAAGCGTAAAACAGATGACCTAAATAAATGTTGTGCAAAGAATATAGTGTGAATGAAAACAACGCATAATTTCCATAATGGAATTACTGATCTTGATGGGCAGCCAGACATGCTATTTGCATATGAATATTAACTTACGTGGCTATATTATTTAATTGAATACAAGTGTGAAGAGCTGTGTACTCTTGGTAAAACTGGATGTGCTGGATTCAGTTATAGTAGTTCTAGTAATTCAACAAACAGAACTGCAGAGTTATCAGTGCTTGTAACCAGCAGACCGTGTGTGTTGAAGTCCACCTCTGATGGCACCGTGGGTTACATGCTATTGATTTTTAAGCCATTTTACAACCGAACTGTACAACAGAGATGCTCTCCCAAAACACTTCTTAGAATGACTGTCTTTACACTCTGAAGCTTTCCCAGAATTGAGAGTTCTGATTGAGGCACAGAATGGCGCTAACAGACATAGAGATGAACTCTCCCTGTCAGTACACTTTCAGGTATCATCCCAACAGTCTTTGTACATGCGTCTAGATTTAGGCATGAGTTCTTCTCCCTGAAAGTTTTCTAATACTTTACCAGATTAATGTGTTTACCCGCTGCTAAAAAAGTTATTATGTTTTCAAATGCTGGATCTTTTTTAATGTGGGTTGACAATTATTAGTTTCTTCAAAATAACACAGTGCAAATTGGTAACGGTATGGGGTAAGCCCCTGCAATATGAACGTGTGTGAACTTGTGGAACAAACCATAATATCTGTAGCTGATAAAGTATTGCTGTCATCACTGGCTGAGCATACATTAGAGCTTCTCTCCTAGTGGGCAGGCACTTAAATCACTGAGAAAATGCAGTCAAATTGCCTTCAGGTCCTGAACCACCACCACCACAGTGCTGCATTGAGCCGTGTGGTCTTACTGTAATACACTTGAACTACTGTTGGGATTTTTGCTCTATTACAAATAGTAAATTCCCTCTTTATTCTTTGAAGATGATTTGAAGTTGTAGTATTTTCTATTTTCCAATATCTGGGGAGACTGCAGAAAAGAAAAACCAGAATTAAAAAATGATAGCTCACTCACTTCTCAGGACTAGGAAGCCCTAAATACAAAACTCAAATCCAGCTAATCCAACTAATTTTGAGAAACACACTCCATTGTATTTAACAGTGTTTGGAATATTTAATGTCAGTATGAACTGCAGTAGTGATTATTAATCCCGTGTCTGGTAGAGGTTTTTTGTTAATAGCTATTCATTACAGCCAGTTAATGTGATGTCTATGACACAAGCTTTAAAATAATATATACACACAGGCATTTGTAGCTGCAGTTTTGCTAGAACCTGTTTATGTGGTTATCATTAGTTTCACATAATTTTAAGAGCAAAATCTTATGGCTGTATAAAACATTTTTGAACATTCTAAAACTCTGGCCTCTTCAGTGGATAACAGGTGAATTACCAGTTTATGAATTGAGGACAACTAATAAAACTTAGAGTAAATTTAGGAACATATAAGTTGCTCTAGGTCACTTGGATGGGTATTTACTCCTTGAGAGAATCAAACAGTTGAAAGATGATGAACAGTTTCTTAAAAGGGAGGAGTTAAACTGCTAAGATGGCCGTAGTAAATCTGTTTCCCGGGTTATTTCCCCGATTTTCCAACAGGCTCAGTTGATGCAGTAAAAACAGAAATGATAATCAGCCTTGGTCTATCTGTGGGAGCTGTGAAGATGGCGAATGTGCAAGTTTACTTGACCGTGACTCCATAGTTTGAGTTATGTGCCACTTCCACAACCATCTCCCAAGGTGAACATACTGATGGAAATTCTTTTTAACTTCTGCCTCCTTGCCAAGTACCTGCTTTGCTGGGGGGCAGTGGGAGAGAGTGAAGGAAATGTTCTACATCAGTATGTGTTGCTGAATCCTTTTTCTTCCTGTGTGCTTTTTCCCCCTCACAATGTCCTTTCTGCAGTTGGGAATTCCGTGGTGGCTGCTCCACTATTACCAAGAAATGTTCCTTCAGACACTTCCACCATTTTTTCCCCTTATTTGCTTTTTCCCTTCATACCTTCATCTTTCCATCCTATTCATAACATAAATGGTTTTCTGCTACTGTAGCCTGAAGGTATTTACTTCCTTGCAAGGGAAGGTAGAATTGTCTCTTTCTCCCTAAGACACTGTCAATCCTTCCGTGGCCTTTCACTTGATCCTTTTTCTTCCCATGGGTCCTACGTTTTCTTTCAGCTGCTCTAAGTGCCTTTCCTTGTTGTGATATTCGCGGTCCCCTTTAATCTCCGCTCCTCCTTCTGCCCTAAAACATCTAGAACCATTCTCTGCTTTCTGTTGCCTCTGTGTTCTCTCTGCAGTGCTGCTGCACGAACCCTGAGCCTTCCACTGACCTCTCCATTCAGTGCCATTGGCAGCTTGGAAACTGCAACCGCTTCTGGGAGTGGAGTGAATATGTCACTTAACGTACTCTGGGCTGTAGCTAAGCTGGATGTAGCCTGACATAAAAGCGACACACATGAAAACATTGAAATCCTGGAGCACGTTTGAGTTTTGGATATATAAGTGTCACAGTCGGAGGCTTTTTTTCATTACATGTTGCAATGAATATGTATGTGATTGTAACAACACACTGATTTTTTTATTTAAAAAAAAAATCATATTTCAATTACTACCTAAAAGTAGGGTCTGCCACCCAGTCTATGGTAAATGTTGTAGAACATTTTAATAAGATTTCCTGGCTAAAGCAAAAGTCTATTTTAAAGTTATTAAAGTTCTTTAATGAGCTACCTTTCTAAGCTCACTGATAAAAGTGTAATATTCTGCAGCTCAATTTAATAATTCAGTGAAATTAACCAAGTAAATGGTCAATGAAGCAAATGATTAAAGAGAGGACTGGAGAATGAAAACTAGAAGGGATAAAATTGTATTTATTATTACTGTAAATTTTGTAGATCATCATTAAAGCCCACTGCACAAGAAGTAAAAAAAAAAAAAAACCCTTTCAAAATGCTAAAAAAACCCTAGAAACAACTATGTAGGGTTATGATATGTTGCCCACAGTATCAAACTATGTAGTGTTGCTAACTTTTAGCAGCATACAATAGGAGTCAGCAATCTTGCATTCTGTTCAGAACCTCTGCTTCTGTTGCTGCAATACAGATGGTTGCTTGTGTTCGCTGCTGACTTAAATCTTTTACATTTCTGGTAAGCACATTTCAGTATGCAAATTATCAAAACAAAGTACATTAGCTAGAGCACCTGCTCATTTTTCATCTTCATATGCAAAGAGGTTTAGAAGGTTTAGAAAGTTTGCAAGAGGAGCTGCAAACTAGGCAAAAGGTGAATAAATTACTGAAATGGCCTTAGGCAGATGTTGTAGCTTTCCTGTTTTTCTACTGTTTTCTTGCTTTTTTTTTTTTTTCTACATTTACTTATCTGGGGTATAAGAATGACCAAGAAACCTCAGGACAGTAAAACACTTTTCAGTTTGTAATAAACATGTAGAAAATAATTATTTTACTGCCTTACACTACCAGATTTCTTCTTGTTTGGCACTGAGGAACAGTCCTTGTAAGACTGCTTTCTGGTTTTGGAGGGCTGCATCACATTATTCTGTGCAGTGTGGCACGTTTAGCTTAAAAGTCGGAGACTTCCAGTGTAGAGTGAGGCTATTTCTAATTTCTGCTGTCTCTCAGAGTCATTTCAGGAACATATCATAGGTACCTTGTGGCCTTTTTTCATGCTCTGGGAGTCTGGATGCAGTGAGAGCACATACCTGGGCTTGAGACTTGAACAGTCATTCAGGTTGAGGAACATAGTAGAGTACACTTCAGTAAGATAGCTTAAATCTGGGTTCTTCTGAACATATTGAAGCGTCCCTTTGGATGTCCTGGTTGGCACCTTCTGATGCATTGTGCTCTACGTGTAGTGTGGTTTAACAGCAGTTCTGTTGCCTTTTCCTGACCTTTATTGTACCTGCATCCCAGTCCTCTTGAACTTTGTGTGTGGAAGAAGCAGGATGAGGCTATTTTCAAAGTGAATAGATGTCTTCATAGGAAAACTACCAATACACTTGGCATTATCTTTTCTTTGAAAGTCTTTTAATCTCTGGCAATGGTAATTCATCATCTTGTGTATTGAACAAACATTTATGGCTAAGTTCACAGGCAATATTCATCAACTGGAACAGGTTGCCCAGTGAGGTGGTGGATGCCCTGTCAGGTCAGGCTGGACCAGGTGCTGAGCACCCTGATCGAGCTGTAGGTGTCCCTGTTCATTGCCGGGGGGAGTTGGACCAGGTGGCTTTTAATTTTCCCTTCCAACTCAAAAGATTCTGTGATTCATTTTAAGGCTATGCTGAGCCCTAATGTTTTTCACGGGGATGGCATATTGGAAGAAGCAATGGGAAAGGGGAAACAGTCAACTCTCAAGCTGTTTGCAGTATTGTTTTCATGCCAAATAGTGGTGAGTCTGCTTGGTAGTCAGCAGGAGCTTTAAACTGACAGACTGGGTTGTTTATTTTAAGAGCTAACTGCTCTTGAACGTTGTTCAGTACCACTCAAATTTTCTTTTGATTTTGTAATGCTAATGGTGCTGAGCAAGTTAAGAGCCTCTCTTGTATGTTTAGTCACTTGTTGGCTATACTGTATGGATGACCTTGTTCAGAGACACTGATGCAGGCTTAGTTTACAGCAGCTTAGGATATCGCCTCATTGCATTGACACCTGTATTTGTATCTTTGCTTTCATGCTATGGCTGGAATGTTTTGAAATGATGTAATTTTGTTGATGCAGAGAAGCTTGTTAAATTTTGGTAGCCAGTAACATAGAACTAACAGCCTGAACTGGGCAACTAAGATGAGTGGGATTGAAGAGGTTACCTAACTGATCCCAAAATTGGGGATTATTTTCTATTTCTTTTGTTTTGGTATGAACTTTGCTAGACAGAGTTGTAAAATACCTCTTAAATGGTCTGTTTTACAAAAGGAATTGCAAGGAAAACTCACAATTTTAAAACTTGTTTAAAAAGGAACGGATACTGTCAGAAAGTAAGATGCAGAGGATACAGTAAGTAGGCTTACTTCTGAGTCTGATAAACCTTTTTGTCTTCTTGGACACAAACTATTTGCTGAAAAATGCAGTTTGAACTAAATTTATGAGAGACTTCTGGTTTATTTGTTATTGTCCAGGGTCATTCCTGATGCTGTGATGTTTCCAGATTTCATGCTGCAGCCCTGTGATTAAGAGTAGTTGGCTGGGGTGTAGAGAGTTCAGCACTAGTTTGCTACCTTCTGCCCAGCCTGTATGGAGCCAGCACTAGCTAGTCCAATTGGGCTTGCCATTGGACTCATCATACTTGCCCTCAGGGAAGCATTTCGAGACCCAGATCATAAAAGCAAATTAAAAGTTTTCAAACAATATTTGTCAGGACTTTTTTTAATTTCGATCAGTCCAGGGATAGGTTAACTGGAAGAAATAAAGGGGGATGGTCTGTTCTCCTTATGCAAAGCAGCTTTCCTGCCCCAGTGGTGATAATACAGTTTCTGAAGGAGTTAAGGCTGCAGATGTGAGCCCAATTGCTCAGGCACAGGCATGAGAGACTGAAACAGCCACAGTCTGCCACGTGTCTCACTGCGAGATGCCCCATATGCCCCATGATGCACGTGAGTTGACCTCCTACATCTCTCCCACCATCACAGACCAAAATTAAACGGCCTCAATTCCTTCTTAAATTCCTGGCAGTAGCAGTAGGTATATAGTTGCTAGACAACTGCTTTCTGCCCAGTATTAAAATTCCACTCTAAGAATACACACGTTTTCAAAGAAAAGTAATGAGCACAACTCATTTTTCTTCATCTTCAGGAAAACATGAATTATTTATTAATGAGGCTGTAACTACCACAAAGCACGTGCAGTGGATGCTCGTAGTGTAGGCAGTCAGTTTGGTGAAGTTATAAGCAACCAGAAGCAGGACAAACAGGAAGTGTTAGCAGGCAGTCTGATCAACTTAGTCTCTATCTTTTCTAAAGATTCAGATTCTACAGGAAAAAAATCCCTACATGCTCAGATGGACATCTGACTTAAAACTTTCCGTTCTGTGTTTAAAAAAGATAATGAATCTGTATCAAGAACAGGTAGAGCTGCAATCATAGATAATGCAGAAATGGCTGAATGAGACTGAAGTTTCTCTTTACACAGAAAAACAGTAAATTATGTGTAATTTAATTCCAAAAAAGGGGACATAGATATGAACAAAAAAGAAACTGTACTTCTGTAACAGAGATTTGTTGAAATTGTCATTTCTCAGTTTTCACAAAAGAAAGAAGGAATTTTAGAATCACGTATTTGATTATCTACAGATTCCACTGGGGAAATTGGAAAATAAGGGAGGTCTCTAAGGATTCAGCAAGGGCAAACAGGACATCCATCTGATGTGCAGAATGAAAAGGACTTAGGAATTTTCCAAGCTAGCCCCAACCACAGAGTTTAGCAAGACTGCAGAAATGAGAACTTGCTAAGCGGCAGTACAGCTGTTAGAACACCAAATATACGCCAGTAATTTAATTATTAAAAAACCAACAAGAAAAAAAGAAAAAACAACGAAGACCTAATACTGGTGACACTTATTAAAATAAATGGCAAAGCTTCTCTGTTTCAGTAAAAGTAAATTACAGTCCTTGTTTCCTGCTCTTCTCAGTGATAAGGACAAAGATTTGCAAACGATGCTCTTCTCCCAATTATCTTCTTCTCTTACATTTTTATGTCACCTTATGTTACAGGAATCAGTAACTGAAATGAAAAAAGGAAATAGAGGGATTTTCTTATTGCTGTAACTCTGAAACATCTGATTAATTCCCCTTACACGTGTGTGTGATAAACCAAATTACAAAACATTTGATGTTCAATGCATTTAGTATTCTATGTTTTCCATGTTAGGGGTGCTTTTTGTTGTAGAGATATTAATGCAGTATGCACAGGCATGCCTAAATCAGTGATCTTGCAAGTGTAGATAATTTCGACATTGAAACTGCTGTTAGGGCTTACACCAAGGGCAGTAAAACGTTTGTCTGAGGTCTGAGTGCTCCTTAGGCTTTGAGCTCAAGTCCCACTTAATCTACTAAAATCTTACTTTGATGTCACTGATGTTGTTATAATTATCATTGTAATTATTATTTCTTTCCATCTGTAACTTTAGACATCAGTTAAGACTGAAGTGCTGTGGGGTCTCATTGATTTTAACAACAGAATCAAACCCTAATTAAATTGGCTGCACTGTCTCAAATCAATTTTGTTTTGTGACTAGAATTAATATCCCTGGCCACCAGTAACAGTGTTCATATTTTGCACACATGACACTTTTATGCAAATACCTCAAAGTAGATAAAGACCAACAGGGAAATGACAGTAGTAGTGATTTAAGTAATTTCTTCTCAACCTAAATCTGTGTGAACTCAATTTCCATTCTGTTGGAATGGAAATGGAATTGTTGTGCAACATTTTTTTTTTATCTTTTGAGCTTTACCTCTTCCTTTTTTTCTCTCAAAATCAGTATTCAAAGCAATGAACAAATCACATGACAAGTTTCTTGATCAAATAAGTTCATCTTTAAATCTTGAGGCTTCAATGTATTATTCATGCAAACTGGAATTATTTTTTCCTGTCTCCTAAGGCTCCTATTATTTCTCAAATAACTCCACCGCTTTTGCCTTGTATATGTGATGTTACTTCCAAAAGAAAGGAAAGAGAAGGTTAGAGATGGGAAACCAGAACTGCATGTTTGCAAGTGCATTGGTATACTTACTTTATGGAAGTAATTACTTTGAATTAATTTCTTTCCTGATCTTTGTCTGATTTAGTGTAGCAGCAACATATATATGTAGTTCCATTAAAAAAAAAAATCAAAAAGATGTCAAATGTGTAATACCTGGCACAAAACAAAATGCACAGAAGAAGTAGGTAAAATTACTGTGGCACATCTTAAAGGATCAACTCTGCATTTGTTTACCCAATGTGCATGACAGAATTAATGTGAGAACTGCAATACCAGACTGCTGAAGCAGGACTGATGGAAGGAAAAATATTATCCTTGCAAACACTTTTTAAACATGACCTGAATTGATACTGAGAATTTCGTGGAATAGGATCAAGGTGATATGCAATTTAATCATACGTAGCGAAAGCAACAGCTTTTTTGTCTTTGGAAGTTCTGTGTTAAAATTCATTCTCTTGGAGTCAGAAAAGGCTTACATACACTGCATTAAATTTGTACGTGTGTTTTATGATACAAGTCTGGAGCAGTGCTGCTTCATCCGTCCTCTGTAAATCTATGCTGCACCCAAGCGCTTGTGCAAGAACATTAATAGCATTTGGACTTACCTACTTGCTGACTGTTGCATGACAGATGCATAGCACTTGGAATATTTAACCTAAAGTGTGCTTTATTTTTTCTGCATGAATATGTAGACTTTTTACTATTTGTTTTCAGATATAAGCAAATAGTTCATCACAACTGTAGTATGAACAGATACTAGTTTTAAATGCAGTAGTGGAAAATGGTTGAACCAACGCAATCATGAAGGAAATACTGAAATTGTTTGAGAAACAATGTTACCTCACAGTCTATGAATACTGCCGCTTTGCTTCTGAATGGCCCCTTTCCAACTATTTTCTGTGTTTAAATCAAAGGATCATAATAAAATGAAGATTGGTGTGCTTAGCTGTATTTTCAGAGTTAAAGTGGAGTGGAAATTGAGTTCTGTTTAATCAAACAAATTGGTTCCTGTTGAGCTATAGCAGAAGGCTCCTCTTCCCTCATTTGTTGCAAATAACCTATAACATTTTTTAAACATGGACTTGATTATAAAAGAGAAATGGATTGGCATTTGACTTTCAAATGCATAGTCCATCAAACTATCAAGTGAATATTAATAAAAATTTAAGCTTCACATTGTGAGAACGCTTCTATACAATAATTAGAATCATACAGCCGTGACTCAAAATGGAATGAGCAATTTCTGTTAAATGCAGGTATGTACAAGATGTGGTTAATTGTCACTGGCAAATTTCAGTAGTGGTGTTATACATAATGCTCCTAATTAGTTTAAAAATGTAATTAAAGCTTGAGAAAGGAAAAGAAGTTCCTAAATCCCATAAAGGTGATTTTTTTGGATGCATTTATACTCTGAGATGTAAAATGGTTATTACTTATGAGTAATATAAACAATATTACTCCTTATTACAGAGGAGATTTTACTTCATAATTATATTGCAGAAGGCATATTCCAATTTTAAATTCTGATTTTAGATATGCAGCCTTTCTCTTGATATCTCATTTGTCATACCAGCTTTTGTGCTAATATTCCTCTTCCTGAGAAATTCTTTTAAACATCTTCAAAGGGATCAGAAGTGGACTAAATCTAGGGAAAACAATTAAAATTCATGCAACATTTCAGGCTGGATTTTGCCCATTTGTCATGTGAATATGATTCTCTTGTTCAGTAGTATCAAATTCACTAATCTGTGTGTCCAAATGAGCTGCAAGAGAAGACCATTGACTCAATGCTTTTCCCACCATGTCCCTTGATTGTAGTTTCTTCAGGGGTTCTGGGACCCCTTAAAAGCCACATAAGCTGATAGTCCCTGCAAAAGTGGGCAGATCTCAACAGCCAGGTGCACCTTACGTATGGCTCTGAACCTCTGTAATGCCAGCCCTCCCCAAAGTCCTGAGAAACTATTAAACTTTTCTTTGAAGGAATCATGCTAGAATATTTCTTGCACGCTCTTTGCAATTCTGGCCCCAGTGTCATTCAGTAACTCATCAGAATTCCTTTTGACAACACAGAGATTGTTGTGTGTGTTTGTAGCCCAGAAAGCCAACTGTATCCTGGGCTGCATTAACAGAGGGGTGGCCACGAGGAGAGGGATGTGATTGTCCCCCTCTATTCTGCCCTTGTGAGGTCCCAGCTGTAGTACTGCATCCAGACCTGGAGCTCCCAGTACAGGAGGGGTGTGGAGCAGGTCCAGAGAAGGGCCACAAAGATGCTCAGAGGGCTGGAGCATCTCTATTATGAACAAAGTCTGAGGGAGCTGGACTTGCTCAGCCTGGAGAAGAGAAGGCTCTGGGGACATTTCATTGCACAATCCTGAATTCAAGAACTAGGTCAATGATTGCCAGTAGGAAAAAGTTTATGGAGAAAGTTGAAATTAGTGGCTGAGTTGGTAGTGGCCTTGATCAAGCTGAATGATGTAGTGGAACACCAGTAATGCAGGGCCTGTTGCATTTTGTCTTAATCATAGCAAACAGTGGTTAAAATAGGTGCTGAAGTGGCATCTGGCCATGGAGATCCAGAGGAAAGGAAGCTAATCATTATTGAATTAGAGATTCTTAATGTAGTCTATGGATTACTTTAGCTGTAAATATTCTTTGAAAGAACCATGCTGCCAGCATCTCTGTGATGAATAACTGCCCTTGGAACCCTCCTCCAGGGAGCATTTAAAAACTGTGAAGGTAGAAATAGCATAAATAGGGTACATTCCCTTTTCAATAAATTATCCTGCCTTCACATATGGAGTTTTCTATTTTTTTTTTTTTTTTTTCAGTAAGGAAAAGAGTCCAAATAATATTCAGCCTTGTGGTGTCCTGTAGCCACAGCTCCTTTTTGACACAGGCTTGTGGAGGGTTTGAAGAAGGATGCCTTTGTGATGAGGAATATCATTCGGGTGGCTCCTTTACCAGATGTCCTCTGGAGAATAGCCTGCCATTTTCATTTTTTCCTTTCCCCAAACCAAAATTTTGGAGAAATGTTTTTATTAAGTGAATGCCAGAATTGAATGATTTCTGGATTTTTTGAATAGTTTTGGGTAGATTGTCTAGATTTCTATGGACTCTTGGTTAATCCCAGGGTATGTCCAAAGAAGGATGGCAGTAGGCATCACTTTAAGTAATCTCTATTTGCTCAAACTGTTAATTTTATTCTTTTAGTATTCTTTTAGTTATTGACAACAGATATCTGCACAGTAGATGAAAATATATTTCTCTGTCGAAAATGCAGTACATGAAATTCAAAGTTTGTTTTAAATAACAAAGATTGATAAAAATGTATTAATAACTGCATACTTGTATTTTTATCCACATACATTTCTTCAAGCATTACTGGGAAAAAAGTCACAGGCAAGGGAAATATGACCTGTTGAAGCACTTATAATATGACACAGATAACTTGTTATGGAATAAATATCAAGTTCTCAGAAGACAACTGGTAGTTTTAAAAAGCAACGTGCTAGAGCTATTTTCAAGTTGTCATATTTGTAGATTTAGAAATTATTCTGCTTTTGTCTTAATAAAAGCCTTCAGTAGTGCAACCAGTTTTCTACTTCTGTCTTGTGTTTCAGAGGCTATGGTTCTCATTTGCTGTGCGTTACCTTTACCCACTGTAGTTAAAGTAGTATGACTATTTTCTTTTTTTTTTTTTTTTTTTTTTTTTTTGCAAAGGTGGACCATGTTTTGACTGTAATGTTTCTAGCAGAAACATGCTGTACAGAGAGTTTATAGAACATATTATCAAAGGTTTTGGAAACTGGATGGGACTGCAAGCCATTGCCACTAAGTTGGCAGTTAGTGATTCAAATATTTATTGATGTAAGGTCAAGGGATGTCTACTGGGATTTGATCAATTTCTTTACTGGTTGTCTGGACAAGTTGTAAGACTGTTCTTGTGTTAGGTATTTGATCCATTGTGGTACAGAAATGCACAAGAAGTTTCCATTGATATTTCAGGAAAAATTTGCATGCAAAACTGCATATAAAAAGTTGGTGAGCTTTAAGCCAATCAGAAGCAGTGAGTATCTAGACAGGAATCAGGCTATGTGATGAAGGATGTAGGATGTAAAGGTCAGGTGAGGACTTGAGTTAGGTACCAAGTGTTTTGATGGTGTACACAGGCAACACTAAAAAGTTTTCCCCCAAAATCTCAAAAAACTCCAGTGTTGAGACTGAAGACACTGGTAGATAGTAAACCTGAAGTGCAATACATGAAGATAAACTTGTCCTACCCATTTCCAGGATGTAAGATATTGAATCAGAGCTTAAGTCAGGTATAGGCACCCATTACAGGTGAAGTGGCATTTTCACAAAGAAAAGGGCTTTAGAATATGGTTTCAAAAAGCTACAGCATTTGTTATTTTATTTGAAAATGTGACTAGTGGCATACTGCCACCCCATTTACAGTCTGATGGCTCAGTGCTGAGAAATTCAGGTCTGTATGCAGATGCAATTCACTTCCCTACAGAAATGTAATATCCCTATCAGCCATGTTCTACATGAGTATTCAGAGAAGTGAGCTGTAGGATTTGGAATGTTTGCGGGAAATGTGGGCACATTTCATCCCATTTGCAGCTGTTTTATTGTGCTGTAGAGACTTCAAGTTCATGAAGAGAAGCAGTTTAGTTAGTTTAGTTTATGCTGAAATCTTTACGGGCACTGGAACAGTGGGATAGCTCCTCTGAAGTTAATAGGCGAATTCCAGACAGAGAAATTACTGAGAGTTGAATTTGACCTGTTCCCTTTCTATTAACTGTCAGATGTACATGTTTATAGCAGTTGCGAGGAGTCACATCAGTGCCAACTGGTTGCAGCTGATCAACACAGGAAGCAACAATTTTAACATCTGATACTATTTGGGAAATAGATTGCTTGAAATATCTTTTTTTTTTTAACTGTTAATGAAATGTTCAATTAAAACTCATGAGCAAAAGGTACATAATAAATACACTTCATTAAGAAATCTGCATTACAGAGGAGATCAATGTTCTTCATTCTCGGCAGAGTAAGGACTTCCTTTGCACAAAAATGTAGTTGAAGTAGGACAGTTTGGAAAGAATACTTTCTGACATTCTCTGCTTAGTCTCTAATTTCAATTTTTCTGGAATTTTGCTAGAACTGTATATATCTCCTTTCCTAATTCAGAACAAAAGTGTGTTGAATGCTCAGCACTTTTTTATGTGAAATGGAATTCTTGCTTTTTGGCCAGATATACTGCTCTGATACATGTGGAAATTGCTTAATATTCACTTTCTGCAGTAAGTCATGATCCAGGGAAGCCATTAGGGATGTATGTAATGTTAACTGAGTACTCTCACTGATTTAAGTGTGGCGGTCTTGGAAGTGCAGGGATTTAACTACTTGCTTGTACTGGAACTAATTCAGGTAGTCTACACACATAGTAGATTCATGAATATCTGCTGATACATTGAGCAGTAAATAGTGCCCTCTCAACTGATACATCAAGAAATGAGGAGAAAAAAAATCTAATCTATTCTCCTGTGGATTTCTGTTTCCTTAAACTCTCTTAACATCTCCAGCAACATCTCTTAATGTCATCCTGTTCCTTGAGGTTTTTGCCATCTGGATGAAAATTTTTTCTACAATGGGAACATGCATGTAACTAAAATGTGGCACTGCTGCCCACTCCTTTCACCCTTTCCACAGCCTCTATTGCCTTTTGTTACCCTGTTCCATCAGAAGAGAGCCAGGTTTGTCTTTCCTTCCTGGAACTGACCAAACTACCAGTGTAGAGATGTGAGCAATCCCAGGGAATATTCACTCCAGTTGCTCATTTTATTCTTTAATCTCCTTTTAAAGATCTTGTGCCACTCTGAAACATTCACAAGACTCCACTGTTGAGAAATCTCAGTTCATTTATACTTATGTATAATATATTGCAAATGTGCACATAAAACCAGACGACAGTAACAGCAGTTAGTGTTGCTGCTCTTGTAGCTTGACACTAACATACTGGTTGCTTTATTTGCTCTGTAATATGTAATGAGCATTCCATGTGGAATATAAAACAACATGACAAATGAATCAGGCTGTATTGATTGAACTTCTGCACCAGTCACCAATCATTTTGTTTCTTGAGCTTTTATGCCCTCAGAGTGAGAATTAAAAAATGGTTTAATTAGAACATGGAGAAGTATCCCCTTCAGTCAGCATCTGCTACCAACAAAGCAAAAGAGCTTAAAGGCGAAAGGCCTGGTGAGCTGTCAAGGAAATAGGAAATAGTGAAAGATGGTGGTGTTTGTTTCTTAATCAGACTCTTAAAAAATATAAAAATCACAGTGTATTTTGCTTATATTTTTATCTATTTCTCATTTAATCATGGTATGACCTCTTCAATCAGCCTACTATGATTTTTTTTTTCAAAAATTGGCCTTAAAAAATTGCTAGTGATTAAATTGCATTTCTTTTAAACAAAAAAATTGGGAATGTACAAAAACAGACTTTTAAGGAAATCAGTCAAATTAAATATAAACTAATTTAGTTAATAATCTCCATGACCATTATGTCTAATGTTCCCTCTTCTTTTATGAGTTTAAGAAACAAAGCACAGCTGAAGAAGTTAATGGGATATGCATACTGATTTGTCTTTTTTAGCATTTTTTCCACACAGTTGACTTTTCTGTAGGGCTGTCCACTAACAAAAGCATGGTTCCGTTGAACTTAACTCCTACAGCATTCATTTCAGGACTGAAATAATCTGGTAGTTTTGCTTCTGTATGACTTGCTGATTCTCTCTTGTCTTAGCAAACAAGAAATACCTTCAACTGTGTATATTAATGCCATGCATATGATGGAAACTGGACTTGCCCTACACAAAATTATCTATTTCAGCAGGATGTGCAATTCCAATTCAAGAGATAGAATGCTTTTGATATTGGAAGTGGCATATTTTAAAATACATCTTGGAGCAGATAAAAATACTACTGGTAAAACTTCATCTGCTATGGGTGACCTCACATGAAGATCTTCCATAGCTTCTTGGCTGTTTGATGTCCTTTTGTTAAAGAGTTGAAAGTCACCCTAACAAAAGAAGAGTTATGAAGTACAGCAGTTGAATTTTTGGTATAGAAAACTCACCTAGTGACAAAAATGAGTAGCAGGTTGTTCACTTTGCTCTGTAATGGAATTCAGAAATAGTTATTTAATATCCCTATTCAGCTTTAGTTGAAATTAAATTGGTTTCCTGTGCCATGAACTTATTCTGATCTGTGATAGTCCCCCCTCTAAAAGAAGTTCTTAAATTGGGTTGTAGGTTATTTCACAAAAATCCTTCAAACAAATTCAGAAGTATTGAACAAATGCAGTTTTCTCTAGGTCATAAACTGGCTGAGGACAACAGGCAGAAATTATGACACATGGCAGAGCAAAGGGGGAGCAGAGGTGCAGCTGGTGGCGGCCAGGGGTTATTTCATATTGTGCTTTTCAGGGCCACCTCCTGCTGCTCCTGCTCCCAGGATCTCTTGGCTACGCAGAGAGGCTAATGAGCCAGGGTTGCAGTAACAGCTTGGGGTTTCAAGAAAGGAGAAAAACAGCAGGGTTTTAACAATGATTAAATCAAGGAGATGAGGTCTGTATTTCTCCAGAATGACTCTCTGTGCCTCAACACTACATTGTGGAGGATGTCTGCAAAGGAGGAGAGGGACGCATTTGAGTAATGAACTATAAGATGTGGTAGTGGTTTTTGGTAGACTTTGGTTGGACACCCTGGGACAGGGATGGCAGAGTGTTACCTAGCAACTGCTGGAAGGTAATTAACTCTTCAGTACCCATCATTTCTGCATCGCCAATAAACAGGGTAGGAACCAAGCTTCTGCAGAGGAGAGGTTGGAAAGGTTGCTGCTATTTACAGTGTAATGTTTTACAGGGGCTGTGATTAAACTGCTAGTAAAGAAAAAAATTATTGCCCTGAAATGTTTAGTTCTTATTTAAACTACTGTAACCATTGGAATGTTAGTAGGTCATTTATAACCATGATGAATATGTCTGCCACCATCTGTAACATTCCTTCTGCATTTCTGCAAACTGACTCTGTATCCTGTAACATGCATGTGATGTCAATTAATCATTTAGTAACCTTTTGGAAATGTGAATCTTTTGAAGATCAGAGGTTCTTTTGCTACAAATGAGAAGTATGGAATAAATTGCATATATATTTTTAATCAGGCTCCAAGCAGAAGTCAGGTTTCTCCAGTTAAGAACAACTGTTGTTGCTCCTGTTAAATCAAAGTACCTAAATCAGTTCCTAACAGCTGAGGATGTAACTGATAACATGGCATTACTGGATAACAGAATGATTTTTGAGATGAAAACTCCTTTCCGATGCCATGGTTTTCACTGCTTCTAAGTGTGAATCTGTAAAATGTGTAGGAAACACAGAGGGTGTTTAGAGGGCAGTAGAGGACAACAGATCAGACTTAATTACGATGATTTTAATCCAGAATGAAGGCAAGCAGATCTAAAATTACTTCTAATCTTTGTTACGTACTCTGTTAGTGATCAATATATTTGTCAGGCTGCTTCTGGATATGTGATACGATTTAGATATTCCAGAGCACAGCTAAATTGGACTTCTATGGCAGTTAAATAGAAACCCTGGTGTGTGCTACTGTTTATTCAATTTTCCAAAACTGTGTTATCCTTCAGGTAACAGTTATTACTTATCGATGTCATGATCATAAAATCTTTCGGAGATGTTTGTGTTCTACAAACATACAGAATTACTACTGTTATTTTTTTATGATCTTCCTAAAGTTATTGCATACATTTGTTTTAATTTGTCCACTGGACAGTCCACCAATCTCTCTATCACCTATGGGGGAAGGAATTCTATGGTCTGGCAGATGCATATATATATACACACACAAACATGTTTATAGGTAAAGGTGAAATAAGAGGATGTTGAACCTAAATAGAGGTATAAAAATTTTACCTAGTAGCGTTCCCATCCTAGTCTGACTGTAGCAGCTGCATATATATAATATGGAGTTGCAGGCAGCATGTGGCAGTGTGTCTTGGTAGGCTGCTGCTCATACGCAGTCGTTACAGCTGTTGGGTTATGAGCCTCCATTCTTTTAAACGTTCCTTTGAAAATGAGAAATGATTAATTTTTTTTTGCTTTTATTTATTTGTTCTAGCTTGTTAAAGACATCATTACAGTTTTCTTATATCTGCTGTGAGTAGTGATTTACTAATAGATTCTATTACATAAAAGCATAAATCGACTGAAAACAGGAGAGAAAACTGGAAAGAATACTATGAATGTGAAACACTAATAGCCGCACAGAGAAGTTCACATTTCATCCATGTGCTGTTAATGTTACAGTCTGTATAGCTGAAATACTGGCTTTGATTTTGATTGTGAGCTAGTATTTCAGGTGAGATGAAAATGTTCTAAGAAAATAAGTGCAGGAATTCTGTGTTGTTTCCTCTTGCTGATGATAACGAGGAAATTGTGGAGTGGTCGTTGAGATAATTGCTCCTGTTCTCATTTTCAATTTTGAACGTAAGTATAAAGCTTTGCAATACATAATTTTATTTGCACTATAGAAATAAGAGACATATTTTCAAGGTACATATGTTTGTGAAAGGAGAGTCATGGCAGTTCTAAATCCATTGCAAGAACTCCAGACTAGAGGACTGTAGAAGCGGAGCTGCAGAAGTCTGACTCCAGTTACACAGTGCAATGGGAGGGTGACACATTGTCTGGTGGCTCTGCTCTGGGCTCTTGGATGAGCTGGGGCTTGTGTAGCAGGGCTTTTCTTCTGAGGACCAGGGCAATAATCCTGAAACAAGGCCATCAATCAGAGAAATGCTCCTGATATTTTGCCTAGGGGGGAATTTCAGACTAGAGGCCTTGATTCCCAAGTCAGTCCTGTTGGATTCATACCTTTACCTCCAGGGTCATACCTACAACCCCCAAACATGCTAGAAAGGTACCCAGTGACAGTATTTATTTTACAGGCTAATCAACAATATGATTAACATTGCATTTGCATAATGAGCGAAGGGGAAATCCATTTTCTCCCTGTACAACAAAGTTTTGTAGAACAGTTAATTTCAGGTAATTGCAAACATCCATGAATTTTAACAGCAGTTTTCCCAGCTCATGGATTTTCTTGATGTTTCATTTAATGGTTCAAGTTTAATTGGAAATGTCCTTTGGAGCTGGCTGGGAAAAGCATGGAGAGATGTAGCAGCTATTTTTGTGTGTGATGCTGACTGCTCTTGTACTAGGGCAGATCTCTCCAGGTAGCTTATCTATGGATGTGTAGAACTGAACTATTGTTTTCCCTGTATTTGTTCAGTAGCTGTTATTAGTTTTGCTGCTAATGCACAATGTTCAACATCAGATAATTTTCACAAACTTACACAAAGGAAAATTTCAATTACAGTGTGATATAAGGCTAAAGGGTAGATATTCTGCTTCCTCACGATGTTCACTTAAATGGTAATTAGTGATGATTCTGTCAGCATTCTACTGAAGCATCTATTGCATTTAAAAGGTGCATCCCAGTGTAAAACTTCAAATTGTAATAGGAAAATGGCAAATGTTTTTCTGTGACTGAGAAAATTTGAAATGCTAAGCTACACACATTTCCTTTCTTTCTGATTTTTCTCATCGTCCTTTCACAGACATTAACACAACTCAGGCTTGGAATATAACATGACATAAGGCAACAGCAATATAAAAGAAGTCTTTGAAACTGTTTCTTTATCCTTAAGAGGGTTTTTCTGGTCTAATTCCTTTGCAGTTCTAAAGAGAATTACGTTTCAAGTTCCATAATTGCACCAGGGAATTGAAACACTGTATTAAAAAAACAAAAGGTATTCTGTCCAGTACTGATCTTATCATCAGCTAGAGTTGTATGGTGATTTATCACAAGACAATATTTTGGATATTATAGAAAAAAATCTTCATATGAGTGGCTGTGAAAAATACAACTAGTGTTAGTTTAACTACTTTTCGGGTACACACTTTGACCTCAGAATGTATTTGAAGAGTTACAGGCTAGCACAAAGACCTGAAACTTCATAAACTAATCTTGTAACTGAAACTGAATTATAATTACCTTTGTTACTTATCATCTGAAGCGTAATATCAGTGATGTGTCTTCATGTAATTCTTTATGCTATTTATGCACATATATTCTATATACATTTACTGCTAGTTAGCTTTGTAGATACAGATAGAAGGTCGGTTCAAAGTTTTTATGAACTTTGAGCTAAATTCACTTTGACTTTTTAGTAATACATTGCAAATAAACTTGTTTTTCCTAAATAAATGGCCATGGAAAATTTGGTTATATCTGTGTGCATTTTTGGAGTATTTAGCAGAAACTAGAGAAATAAATTTGTCTTACTGGGATTTCCAGAAGAGATTAAATGGTACACCATTCCTCAGAAGCCTTTACTTTTACAGGATAATTCTTTTGGTTGTCCTCACAAGATGTCTTGGTGGGGCTCTGCTGTATTCTGTCAATTTACATATGTAGCAGCTTTACAGATGTAGGTTGTCTTATCTTTCCTGGAAGTATGCAAATAAAGTTGTATGTTTTTATCGTATTTGGAACCAACTCATGGAGGTCAATCCAAATATAAATTTATTGACGTAATGGAAAACATTCCCTACGGCGGAAGTATATTACATAGAGGAACTAGAACTTAAGCTTTTTTCTCTCTCTGGAATGAAAAATGCAAAAGTGAAATGTATGGTGTCTTAAGTATGTGCTCATTCTCTGCTTTATCATATACATGATGAGCATATGGTCCTGGATCCTGAAATGGTATCAGAAAACTGTTATTTTTGATGAGACGTGAAGCAGATTCCTTGACAGACACTAGTATCAGTTTTGAAGACTTAGGCTGATCTTTGGCCAAAGAAAGTCAAGGCAAATTATCTCCTTAGCTTACAACTTCTTGATTTTGACCAAAGAATATCCAGATATGCTGCAGTTGTCTGAGCGCTACTCTAATTTAAAAATACATATGAAGGTTTGTCCTATTTATCTGTTGTGTTTATCAGTAAGGTCTGAGTTCATTCTGAAAGAAGATGTTTCAGTATTCTTTGAGAACACATCAGTTTAATCTACATTAGAAAATGTTAACTGTCTTTAAATATATGTAGTTGGTAGATAGAAAATAAGTGGTAATTTATTAGTTACATTACAAAGAAAAAGGAGTAAAGACTGGAAAGCAAACAATGGTCAGGCTATTCTGGATAAACTCGTTACGTAGTATTGCAACAGAGGTATGGAAGAATTTATTTTATTTAAATGAAAATTACAAATAGCTGCATGGACTGTGAAAGTTCTGAGACATACATCATACATAATAAGCTATGCATGTTCCATAGAAATGTTTCCTTTCTTCAGTAGAAAATCTCTCATGCTGTATTTCAGCGTGAAAGAGAGAACTCTTACTGACATGTAGTCTGAGGATTAGATGTCAAACGTGAATGCTTTTGTTTAGGTGTAATATGAGGAGGAAAGATAACAGCACTGCAAACTGTACAGCTGACAACTTTTCCTTTGTCTTTACAAAGAATTCCAGTTCCATGTGCTGTGAGCCTCCATTAACTTTTGGGTATCCGCACAGACACCATGCTACACAGAAATTTCAAATGAGAATGAACATCAAATTCTTTTAGAATACTATACTGCAAAAAAAATTAAAAATGTTCTAGTACTGTTAACAGAATTAACTGTAGAAAAGGATGAATGTCACATAAGCCCTCGTCACTGATCCAACATAATTATGTAGCAAATTACTTAGGTAAGCATTTTTTATCATTAAATAGAGCTGCTGAAGCCTGTGACATTCATTATTCACAGGCTAAAAGCATGCAAGAACCGATCGCAATTTCTGATTTCATATAATACATTTCTTCCAGCATTCACTAAGGATATAACTTCTAGCAAAACAGTCATTCTCTCTGTTCTTATCTAATTGTAGATTTGGTGGAAGACAATTAGATGTATCTGCCCTCCTTCTTACTTCCTGAAATCTATCTAGAATGAAGTATTCACCAGAATCCTGTTAAGGAAATTGAAAACATGGTGGTTTTATACTGAAAGTATCTCATTCCTGCATCCTGTTACATTCTTCTTGTGTCAGAAATATTTTTTCCTAAGCTGATGTCCCCTAAGCTGCTGAATTCCTTTTTTTTGTTTCCTTTGCAAGCACTGGCATTCTAAAACAGTGCATTATTTTATTTAACAATGGAAAAAATCCATTAAGTAAGAGTATTCTGAGAAACAGTAGACAGCACTGTTGTTTTGCAGCTATGAAGCTGCAAAGATGAAGGCAGAGCTTCACTAACATTAAAGAAAACAACAACACAGAAAAGAGATCAATAGAAAAAACCACAAAAAATAAACTTTTTTAATGGACGGAGTTATTCAGACTATTAGAACTCTTAAGGCAGCTTGTTGAAATTCTTAGATGAAGATAACACAAGAATTGCAAATTCTGTAAGCTATCAAAAAAATACTCAGTTTGGTCATTTTTTGTCTGTTAGTATGACGTGTTTTTGGTACAGGAGAAAAAATGTCTGGCTAGTTAAAGTGGGGATTAATTACAGTAAAATAATTTGGCAAAAGCCCCAGAAGAGCAATTGCTTCCTCACTCAAGGAAAGAGTATCTGTGGGTTTGAAGGCTTACTTACAGCAAGGTCACACCTATGGAAGAAGAGCAGAGGGAATATGCTCATATCATTTTGAAGCTATTTAGAAATTTTCTCTAGAAAACAGATTGTAGTTATGAAGTCAATTTATTTTGGGGGGTGGATTGAAGGAGTGTTGCAGGCTTCGAATTTAATAGGAAATACTCAGCCTGGGTTACACAATAAGACTTGTGGGATTTCATCCATTGATTGTAGAGGGCTTTGCAGCAAGAAATTAAATGCAAATAATGTTTGCTCCTTTGTTTTTAGAAAAGATAAAGTGCACATATGTTATAAAATTTTGTTTTTAGAAGTACAGGACACATTTGACCCTTCAGTATGCCCTGGAAAAGTCACATACTGATGTAGCTAATCTTCTGAATGTGCAATATTCAGTCCAAATTGTATACACAATGATTTTTTTTTAAATATCAAACAAAAAATTTACTATGTATGCACTCAATGCGTTTATGCTTGGTTGTCAAACATTGAAATTTAATTCCTATCATGTAAATGCCATTTAAAGAAAGAGCAAATCTATTGAGGGAAAATATCATCAAAAGATGAACATGACTGTCATTATTACTAGTCTTCTACTTCCAGTAATGGCAATGTCCCCAAAGTGAGAAAATTTATTTGCAGAAGTTTTACTCGATTTTAAAATTACAAATTCAGTGTTACGACATTCCCACAATGCACAAAATATCCGATCCCCTGAGAAACATGCAGATGCTTGATAGCAGAGCTAAATATTTGTCTTCCTTCCTTCATTAGAAGGAATATACTTGTAAAGTCTAATAACAGTAATAAAAGCTAGTTTAGAATTATGAAAAGCTATAGATTGAATATTCACCACAAAAATAAACCCAATGGCTGGATAGAGAAGTAGTACTCTTGTGAGTAATACAAAATAATGGAATTCAGACTGGTATATATGTAATACTACAACATTTTTTGTAGAGAATGTAATACAAGATATTGACTATAAAATTATTATTCAAAGAAATGTTTTCTATAATTGTGTTTTTAAGAATATTAACATCATATCAGGTAAGGGTTCAATACTGAGTTGAAATTCAGCCTTTTCCTAATTTTTGTAAAGAGGAAGACCTATTGGTTTAATGAGGGAAACTGTATATTTGTTGCCTAAATGAGCCATTTCAGTGAAGTTTGTGTATGCATGCGACATTTTTGCTTTTCAGTTCACTATCCATCTCGTTGCTGATAATACGCAGACCCAATGAATATGAAATGATTTTATCTCACTGCAAGGTTTTTCTTGTTTTGTTTTAACAAAAACACAGAATAAATTCCACATAACCGTGTCTGGCCAGTAAAATAGTAGATTTATTTTTTTTTTTTTTCTTTTTCTTTTATTTTCCTCTTTTCTCATGAAGACTTCTAGTTGTGTTCATATGGATAATTGTATTATTTCTTGTCATTTAGATTCAGGTAGTAACACAAGATGGGGGAAATGCTGTTTTGGCTATTTATAGGTTAATGGTATTTTGATCAAAGGCTTTAACTATCAACCCATTGATGAGAGACTCCTTCTGCCTAGATACACACACTTCTTTGAAAGGTATGTCTCAAAAGTGATAAAAAGATACAGGCTGATAAACTGCGTTTTAAGAGGAGTTAGGTGCTAATCATTGGATAAAAGTTGATTGTTTTTAGGAAAAGTATGGGTGCATCAACTTTGAGTTCTCTTTTAAGATTGCATGATATAGTCTAATATAGTCTACTTATAGTCTAATAACACATTGCATTTAGGAGATGGCAATGCAATTATATTGCTATCTGTGTTAATTTTCTGTATTTGAATCCCATGCAACATCTTTGCATCAACTGTGCCAGCTCTAGAAAATTCATTTAACAGCCTCCTTAGCTGCTTCTGGAGTATGTTTTCATTGCATTGTGGGGTGAGAAGGAATGCTTAGCACTTCACCTGCAAAGGAGTCAGTGCCACTGTTGTGTACTCAGGCCATGAAGTGATCAGCAGAGCATACATTTGACTACTTGTATGGATCCTTTTTGATAGTTAAAGTCTAATTGCTGATCTGTTCAGCAGACCTTATCCATTTCCAGTCAAGACATGAGGGGAGCAGACTTTGTCTACACCAACCTCATCAAGGGTTAGGTACTGGGAAGCATTGCAACAGCCAAAGAAATCCAAAATTGATATTTGTTTTTCTTCTTGGTTGCTTACATGTGTAAGAGAAAAAGCTTGCAATGTTGCATAGAACATCAGTTAATGTTACCTTGTTTTTCCTTTTTCTTTGTTTTCATATTACACAAAACCAAGGTGGTTTCTAACACGCAAACTAAGGACTCTTATTATCAGTTTGATGCCTCAAATTAGAATCCTTTGTGGTGATGAATATGGCTCCCAATTAAAATAGCGTGGGACTGAATGAAGCAACTGAGTCATGGAGGGGGTAGGAAAAGTGTAGTGGTACAGTTCGAAGAAGGAGGGGAGGGAGAAAAATAATGGTGAAATAGCTAGCTGAACCTAGCTTCAAAATTTAAGAATGCTGAGCCAATCCCTTTTTCTGCTCAGATTACCTGCGAGGAAGTTGAATGCTGCCCTCCAAAATGTTAGAGGAAATAGACTGTTCTGATAGAAAAAATTCAATGTGGATATCAGCCAAAAGTAAAATAGAAAAATATGGGTTTGTGCCAAAAATCAGGCTAGAGATATTGAGTATAACGACAACTTCGATATTGCACTTGTATACCTTGCCGACTCTGACGTGTCTTGTTTCTAAAAATGCTTTTTTTATCATCTATTTACAATAATGGTACAATTGATGCTTGTTACTTAACAAATTAAAAACATAATAGCTTGGAAGAGCTCTGATGTCAGTAGGAAATCTAAAAACTGGAAGACTGAGAAGTGGCATTATATATCTTGATGATTCCAGATTATTAAATATTATTAATACATACAACATGTTTTTTTTGCATTATATGGTCAATCTGAGTAGATGGCACATTTCCATTACATGCATAGAATAAATAAGTGTGCCATATTGGCAATATAATGAGCTAAATTAAATAATAGTTTTGGAAGTCTACATAAGTCTATCTCCTATTCACATATTAGTATGTTCCCTAGATAACTCATGCTGGCATAAAATTCTTATAAACTAAAAAGATCTCATGATTTTTTAAAATCATGTTTGGTTTGGGAATTTCTGAAATCTAGATTGTGCTTCACTAGTATATAGGTTCCCATAGACAGGTGTCCTGGATGAAGTCTTGATATCTAGACTGATTTGATCTGTTTAATTATGTTTTTAAACCAGATGAGGCATTCAGCTGAAGGCAGCAGGATTAGTTACACAATGAAATCTTTGGAATAGGTTGATGAGATCTGTGTGCGCCAAGAAAGAAAGGTATACGCAATCACCTCCCACAGAGGTCAGTGCTTGTTTCTATGGCCTTCCCTTCTCTGAATTTCTTTCCTTTCCTCCTCTCCAGAGCTCAATATAGGATTCCTGGACAGCCAAACCACAGTAGTGGTTTCCAGGCAGGGTGCTGTGTTTTGCTGGTGTGATTTTGTCAAGCCCGAGCCATGCTTTCATACCCAGTATTCATTTTCATATTTTCCCTTTTCAGACCTGTCTGTATTATGACAACTGGTTGGAAATGTTATATACTACTTGGAATATACCAGTTTGGTGAAAGATGTGTGTTGTAAGGTCTTAGTGAGCTTTTGTCAAGAAAAGTTTTTGGTTGGCCTTTCGTATTAAAATGTGAGATTTACCATCATTAGCCAGTATGTTGTCAGGTTAGATGAGTAGGAGATGAAGAGCCTAATAGATCTCTCCTAAAGGAGCTGTCCCATTAGTGAAATTTTTTTTTTTTTTTTTTACTGAAGTAATGACCTGAATCCCGGTTACCGCACTTGCCAGATTCCTAACCACTGAAGTCTCTCTCTGTTCGTGCTCTGTGCTTTCCTGTGTATGTAATTTACAAGGCAAGCTGGAAGAGAAACTGGAAAACAGATGCGGTGAATGAGGACTTCAAATTACATCAGGACTACCACTTGGAGAGCTCTAGTGGTTGTTCAGATTCCATATCTGAGCAGAATATTGTTTCTTCTTGATAATCCCTCTTTGCTTTCAAAATAAATGGAAGCTTTATGCTTACTTCAATACAAAACAGAGTATTTTTAAAGATTTGGAAGCTAGGAATACTGTTCATGTCTAAACAAAAAAAGAAGTCACTGCTGATTTTAAGGACTAAATGGTTATATTCTACATTGAACTCTGCTAAGGGGTAGTCTTTGTGGTAAATGTCTTAATGTGAAAATAAAGCCTATTAAGTCATTTGAATGATGTTAATATAAATGATACGAGAAACAGGTTAATGGAAGGAATTACTTCATTAAACAAACAAAGAAACCAACACCAAAACACTTTTCTAATTAGAGATTAAAACATGCTAGAAAAATACATTTCAAAAACGCTTAACACCAAATGGATGATTCATCAAATGTTCTACACTTAATAGTTCCTACTCTAAAACGTGAAAATGTATTTATATATATATATATATATACATACAACTGAACATCAGGAGGTGGCAGTAGTGCTTGCTGAATTGCAAAATAAGAATATCTGAGGGAGAAAAATCCTAGAAGTTAACACAAACCCTTTTGTGAGTTTGCTAAAGCAGATGAATGTGTTATAACTGTATACAACCATCCTATTTTAATTGAGAGTTTCATTGACTACTTGTTATAGTTATTAAACAATTTATTTTCTCTAGTTAATTTACATGTGCAACCTGGTCTGGGGAGCCTGCTTTGCAAGGGGATTGGACTCTATGATCTCTAGAGGTCCCTTCCAGCCCCTACAATTCCGTGATTGTGTCATTCTGTAAATGTATTGTAAACTACAGTCTTTGCTTAGTCATAACATGTTAACATGAAAGACTTTCTAGAGTATCTGTCTTAGTCCTTGTCCAAATTTATCATTTGTTTCTCTTGATAAGCTAAAGCATCAGACTTATTCGTAGAATCATAGAATTGCTCAGGTTGGAAAAGACCTTAAAGATCATCACATCCAACCGCAACCTAACCATACTACTCTTAACAACCCACCGCTAAATCATGTGCCTGAGCATCACATCCGAATGTTTTTTAAATGCATTCAGGGATGGTGAGTCAACCATCTCCCTGGGGAGCCTATTCCAGGTTATAAGCTTTTAGATGATAAAACAAAAAATAGTAATGTGTGATCTTTGCACTGTAAAATACCTTTGGTTTCCTTGAATGTCTAATACTTGAAATTCATTATAAATGCTAATCACAACTTTGAAGTTTTGAAATACCCCAAAGGTGGAAAAAAATCTTTTGATGAAGTTAAAGGAAGGAAATTTTAGAGAAAGTGGAGTTATGTTTTATTAATGAAATACAATTCAATAACTGTTGAACAGAAGCATATAACATATAGCTGATGAATAAATGAGGCTATGCTTTTTTTTCCATCTATCAAAAATACTGAAACAGAAAAGCACAAAGTATTGTGACTCTGTGTAGAGAAAGTACGTTCTCCTTAATTGTTTGTTATTCTAAGAATATTTTTATACTTAAGACCATGAATAGCCTTGTATTTGTAAAGAAAAACATATCAGTTTCAAGATAAACTAGTATTTTTGAGTAACAGTCCATGCAAAATATGCAAGGATAACATGCTGATGAAACCTTTGAATTAGTTCAAAGGTTAAAATAGTAATCACAGCCCCAAATATCACACAGGCTTCGGCAAACTGTGCAATTCCAGGAGAGGCTACATCCAGTCTGTTCTGTTAATCACTATTGAATTTGTTTATCCTGTCTTTAAATCTATTTTTAATGTTGGCAGTGCCAAATCAATCCAATAGTTTATTTACATGCACATCAAAAATATTTTCCTTGTGTTCCAAACCTGCTGCTTGAAAAATCCATTTGTACCCATCAGCTCTTCCTTTATTAGAGGGAGCGACTAATCATTCCCTGTTCTCCCTGTGTTATTCATTCTTTCTCACGCGTCCTTTTTCCCCAGCCGAGGAGTTTCACTATTTAAAGTCTCATCATATTGTAGCTATTATTCACCTCTGATCCTTGCTGCTTTGCCCTTTTATCATGTCCTTTCTGAGCCGGAGCAATCAGAAATGCATGTGCTGTTCAGGATGTAGGAACAGTATGAATTGATGTGGTTGGATAATGATGTTATTTTTTGTTCTTTTCTCTATTCCTTTACTAATAACTCCAAGAATCATCCTGCTGCCATCAGAATACTGTGCTGATGTTTCAGGGAATCCTTCCCAAGAGCTGTGGGCTAACATAAAGCCAAATACTGTGTGGGCTTAGCATGGTTACTTTTTTTTCCGTTTACCTAGCTTTGTATTTGTTAACACTGGATTTCATTTGGTACCTTATCATGCTGTCCTCCAATATTGTGAAGTCATTTTGCCACATTTTGTAGTCTATTTTAGTTTTTTACTACCCCGTATAATTTTGGATCATCAGTAGACATTATCACCTGCCTGCTCATCCTCTTTCCAAAGCACTTCATGTGCCACAAATAGCACAGGTTTTTCTACAAAGCTGTCAGTGTGACCTCCCTGTTTTGAAACGTCCTTTACTCACGCTGTTCTCTACAGCTACTGTTGTTTATCCCTTCCAGCTTTCAGAGGGATAAGGAAGAAAGAAAAAGGCTTTTAAAGTCATCTGTTAACGGAGTTTGTTTACTCTGTCTGTTGTGGTTCATTTAGCTCACGGTATTTTAGTCTTTTGCATACTTGTAACTTTCTTCTGATAAATGTTGACAGTCACGCACTGCTTCCTTTTGAAATGAGATGCTTTTAAGTACATTTTTCTTTCTTTGCATTTCAAAGATGTTGAATTTGAGTACTGTATGCACACACAATATCAGGGTGGTACTTTGGTTATGTTGTAAATCATGCCTTGCGCAAAGCTTAAGTCTAAATCCAGAATTGCATCAGTTCACACGATTTTCTGAATTGTTGCTTCAGGAGAATCATTTATTTGAGTTTAAAGATGTTTCTTCTGTGATCTCCTGAAATGTTTCACACTGTGCATTGGTTGGCTGCATCTCACTTGCACCATCGTTTCTCTTTATGTCAGTGAAATCCATGGGAGTCCTGCAGTACTCGTTACACTCTTTGGCTGTAGGCTTTCTTTCACAATCAGAGTTTTCTCTGGCACAATCAATTCTGTTGCTTCCACCAAGCTGTTGTGAAATATTAGTATTCCAGCTGTTTTCATCATTAGTTTATAAAATAGCTGCCGAAAGTGTTGTTAATTGTGAAGTATTAAGACCTGACATCACATCAGCGTTATGTCTGAAAAATGGACATTTGTGAAGTTACATGTGATCTGTCCGCTCTCAACTCATGTCTGTCAGAGGTTTATTGATTTATCAGGTGAACCAAAAAAATTTGATTTAACTTTGGGACATGGGTGATGCTTTCTGCTTAGGACAAAATACTACTGCTATGTCCAATCTTGTCATTCACAAGCCATAAGTTATTCCTTATACAGTAATTTCCTCAATTTACAGTAAACAAATCTGGAAGAGTTTGGAGAATGATAGTTAGGCACAATCAATGATCAGCTATTTGCTGTGCATGCAGAGAGGACCCAAAATCTTGATCAAGAACAGTACACACGTGACAGGCCGAAGAACATTGAGGCCAGCAACAAGCCTAGGCACATCAGGGGCCTTGACTCAGCAAGCTGCTAATGTCTCCTGCCCGGGATGCAGGTCCCCAGGCCAGGAGCTGGGGGAATGATGTGGTCTCCTTGTCTGCTTACAGGGTTGGGGAAGGAAATAGTTCTTACAGCAGTGGAGGCTGGAAGCTGATGTCTGGCACCAGGAGAAAGAGTTAGATTCCTTGGAATGGTCATTTAGTTCCTAATTACTCTTATCATTTTTAAATATTAATTTATACTGATAGTGATGACAGTAATGTCAAGTATTTTCTTGTTTTATGTTGTTTCAGGAAACACTATTGAAGTAATAATGGCAAAATGTTATACAAAAATTGACTTTCCTGGAATTTTTCCATCTAATTTTTAATCATGACAAGATTTTGGTCTTTTAAAATATTGCATTGCTTGGTAATCTTCTCAGGGCAGTGGCAAATAATGTCAGATATTCTTGCTGAGTAGTATTATTGGACATGTTCTCATATAAACATCACATGTTCACCAATAAACATAATGCTCTGCTAAATTAATATAATGTTAACGTAGTGTGGAGAACTTCTAACACAAGTCATTACATAAAGGTTCTCCAACTAAACTACAAGTCAAAATTTTGCACAGTTGTTTTCATTAAAATACTGGGACAATCCCAAAACCTGAATAAACATTAAGAGTTTACCTGAGTACTAAGTATATCTTAAGCAGACTTTCATTCTTTTCAGGTCTCATTTCACAATTGCTAACCACTTTGAAGAGAATTCTTAACTTAGAGGTTTCCTCTTCTCTCAGTTCATAGTTCATTGTGTATCTGAAGTGAATTTTGGTACTGAAAGTTGTCTTTCTTTGATTCTTTCCTCTGTGTCAAGACTTGCGTGAGAGCAAGCTGTCAACATAAAAGATTGATGAAATTGACTGATGGCAATTTTCCTCTCTTTTTCACGTTCCCAAAATAGATGACAGGTTGAGTCTGAGGTAAGAACTGACAAAGAAGATGAGTGGAGAATCACTCCTCCACAGGACTAACAAAAAAGCATCAAAAAAGGAAGATGAGGTTTAAAAAACAAAAGGAAATATAATATATAGAAGTTTTATTTTTCTTTTTTAGAAAAAAAAAACTTTATGGTTTACAAACTAGATTGCTCAGATCTGCTGCTCTCAACCCTGTGGTTGTGAGTGGCTTCTGTCCTACCACAGAGGTGTCTGATTCCATACTCTCATCCCCACTGCTCAGCCTCTTGTTTACTCTTCGAGCCAGGCAAATGCCAACTGATCTGCTGACTAAGTGATGTTTTGGCAACATGGTTGCAGTACTATGCTGTTGCTCCAGGCCTTGCTTAATTCAGCATTGATTCTTTTAAAAACCTAAAGGGACAATCATGGCAGCATGTTTTCCTAGTAGGTGTCATGGTGAAAAGCAAGGATTCTATTTATACAGTTAGATGATTCAGGCTCTGGATGGTGTTTATTAGTGCCAAGTGCCTTAGGAGACATCACTTTCCTTCCCTGACCTGATTAGGAGATTTCTTCTCTTGGTGTACTTGAATCCATTTGTCATACAGTCTGTAACAATGCTTACGTTGGTACACAAAGGAACACTCTCTGGGCAAGAACTGAAATGTTTAATTGTGCATTATGCCACGGCAGGTAGACAAGAAAAATAGCATCACTAGTAACAAAGATTGCTGAATGCCTTCTCACACGTTCTTTATGTACAGGCACTGAATTCATGTTCAGCTTTGATTGAGAGCAGTCTTTAAAGATCTAACACCTTTCTCATAGTGTTTTCATGAATGTGAAAAAAAGGAATGCATTTCAAATGATGAATAACAGTGCAACTATTAGGAATAATAATGCGACTGCATTGTATATACAGGGACGTTGCCAAGGTGAGGAAAACTTTTGATAGTATATTGACTTGATTGGCAAGTAACCATGGTTTCTGCCTTCCTTCTTCCCACTGTCCATTCAGACTCTTTTATTTAGTGGATAAATAGTACCCTTCACTGCAGGAGAGAAACTGTTTTATACTTTGAGGAAAGAGAACCAAAGTAATCCAGAGGACTGAATAGCTAAGTGAATTGTGAAAGAGTTGCAAAAAATACTGTATCATTATTCTGGGGCAGTTTTATCACATCTGAGATTGCAGTGACATTAGCAATGGTAAGACTGGCAAGAACATAAGTGTCTCCCATTAAAATGGTGTCAGAAATCTAAAACTTTAAAGCTAAATCTTGAGCTTTATGCTATCAATAGCTACATGTATGCTCCAGAGGCAGCTATTAAAAATAGTTTCTCTTGTTTAGTAGAAAGAGAAGCTTCAAATTTTATTTCTAAGCAAGACCACAACAAATACAATCATTTTTGTATATCTCTATGTCATAAGAATCCACTTTGTTAGAAAGAATCTTGTAAACTTTGTACTACTAGGTACTGTTCTCCCTTTTCCTTCTCTATGGAGTATAACTAAAAATCTGATTATTTTCAATTATAGATAAGAATAAAAAAAAATTTAGCAAAAAAATCAACTTTTAACTAAAACTCTGAAGTATACACAATTCTTAGAATTCAACACCACAGCTTTTGCAGTCTGCAATAAACATCCCTTTGGCTTTCATAGGATTTTATCAGGCCCTTACAGTAATATTTGTACTTTGCATTAATAAATATCATGGCATTATATATAAATTAGTTATTTATCAACTGCTCTCTACTTTTCTCACATTTGTTTTTAACTTTGCTAGGCAAAATAATTATTGATTTAATGAGATTTCTATGTCATAATCATTACAAATCTCAGAAAAGTGCAACAGCATTCTCAATAGTAAAATTACCTTTTCAATCGGTAATTAAAATTGATCTGATAAATATTTGGTTTAAGTTCAATTTCTAACAATAGAAATAATAGTCTGTATTACATATCCTTTAGATATTAGTCTTTGAGATGCCAGTTAATGTAACCTAAACATTCAGTGCTTTTATAGTTGGTTCTTTCAGTAAGAAAAAGCAAAGATCTGTCAACTAGAAATAATAATTTCTTTGGGGTATTCTGAGCTTTGTCTGTCTCAAACCTCTTGAATTTGTTAATTAGCACCACATAAAGAACAACAAAACATGTCTGCAATTTTCCGTGGAGACTAAGATTTGGGACAAGTAATTTTGCATGTGAGTTGAATATGCAAGTGTAAAGAGATTTAAATACCTGATTTTAATAGGTTTTATCCCACTGGGAGAGACACTTTTGATTATCTATGACCTATACCAATTATTGTGATTCTCCCTGTAGGCCAGCCATAATTTTAATATCTAATCAAACTAAGCTTTGGAAGTTCTGTAAAATGCCAGATACGTTCTTGCACTCCTCCTGGTTACAGAGCTCATACTTGCTACCTGACCTTGTTTCAGTTTCTTAAACTATTTATTCTCAATCCATTCCAGTGTTTGTCTTTTAAGGTATAATATCTTGAAAAGTAAAACAAAATTGACAAATAGTTTCTTCTTTGTTTTTGGTCCTCATCAAGCATAGTCATGAAATAATGTTAGACTTGGCTTAAATAAAAACTGATGTGATAGATGCCGAGGCATGAAGTGCCAGTGGTATGATGGTACAAATTCAAGCCAAATTCTAAAGCAGTAACCCCATTAAAATCAGTACACAGTGACAGCACATACCTCATCTTGCTTATTAGGTCAACAGCATGTCTTGTCTAGAAATATCTATATTAAGAGGACTTTCTCCTGCAATATAGTCTTCAGGAAACCCCATACAACCGGAACTGAAAATCGTGCTCTACTGAAGGGAGTGTCAGGGCTGCCCATCTGAAAACATACTGGCTGAGCTGAAATAGGAAAATTTTCTATTATTCATCAGACAGTGGTGTTACGCTCAATTCAGAAAAAGCTAATGGGAAGTTTTAGGCAGTCTAAGTATCAACTACATTTCTCTGTTCAGTCTATGTGGCCCTGTGCCTTAGTAATATGAATTCAAGATTTTAATAGCTTGCTGAGAGGTTGTGTTGGGCTAACAGTGGTGTAGATCAGGGGTTAAATTTCTGGAAGTGAGATATAATTGAGAATTTTAACTGTATATACTGTGCTATGTGTGAATTCCTACATGTGATTCCTAAAGTCAAAACCACTTTTTGAGGTAAAATTTTGGAAGGAAATCCTAGCTGAAGTGCTGTTAGCAGCTATATATAAGGTGAATGCTTGTAAAACTCATAATAGAGGTTAGCAGAGTTATATGTAGTGAAAAACAGCTTTTAAGTGAAGGGAAATAGCATTCTTCTCCTTATTCTGCTAAGCATCATGTGTACTTAAGCATACCTAAAATAAATACTTATAAACAAGTGTAACTGTAGGGATGAAGAAGAAATTTCTAGAAGATCAGTGAGAAACAAAAAGAAAAAAAGACTTCATTGACAAGAAAAACTGCAAGCCACAACTTTTCATTGCCTGTTCTTCATGCTGCTCTGCTTGACTATGACAGCATCAGACTGTGTCCTGTTGTAATATGCTTGATGTCAAAAGTCACGGTTACTGTGCTGACAGAAAGCAAACCTTGAAAGAAGGTTTAGCTCCATAAAAGTAAAAATCAAGCCCATAAAGTTCTATGGGTTCTATGCACAGAATCATGATATCTGTTCTATGCACAGAATCATAGAATCATTAAGGTTGGAAAAGACCCCTAAGATAATCTAATCCTACATGCTCCCTTCCATTTAAAAACAAACAAACAAAGTTATATCTCCAACCCATTAGAGTGCATCATTTTTTAATGTTAGTATTTCAGGCAGTAAATCTGTAGACTGCTTAATATTAATAGAAAAGGGCTTTGTGTCTAAATTCACCTTAATGAGCCTTTCTGTGTGCGTGTGTGTGTAAATAGAATTCAGGAGACAGGTCTATAGAAGTAACCATGATTCTGTCTCAAACACAGCTCTCTAGCCCTTTCCACTGCTCTTCTGCCAATAATGCTATCCTTTCAAGGACAGCTGATCAGATGCCTCTAGTTGTTCAATTTTCTGAATCAGAGGCCTGCCAGAAATCTATAAAATGTTGTTCAGAGCGTATGAAATCTGGTTATTTTCACAGAAAGCAGTCTCATGGTAAAGTGTAGGTCAGTACTGGAATGATCAGGTCTAATACTGCCCTGAACATCCCATCTTTTGCCACAAAGTACATCACTAATATGAGACTTAATTATAGGAAAAAAAGACAACTCTCTTCTCAGAGACCACCAGCACAGTATCTCTGCTTAGGCTGTTGTCCTTGATGTTATCAGTGAGGGACTTGACACTGATGATAGATTGCTATATGGTCTCCTACTCAAGAATATACTTGGATACTAACATAGATAATCCTACAGTACAAAAAGGTTGTGCATCTCAAGAAAATGGTACCCCCATGTAAGAGTAGTTGACTCCCTGCGTGATTACTCAGTGACCTCCATACAATTAGGACTGCGTTAAAAATATATGTGATCTGGCATAGGAGTAATCAATGCTGTTATTGCTGTACTTGAGAAATAAGGCAAATTTCAGGGTTTTCATCTATAGTAACCATTAGAATTGAGTGCAAGCATGACATTTTTTAAATGGAATTTTTTTAAGATGAAAAGGGAAGAGGGACAGAAATCAATCTTTCAGTGCTTATTAGCAAGGCCTAAGTCTAATTGACTATTCCTTGAAGTTGAAGACTTGTTTTTTTCATTTTCTTAGTGGAACTAACTTAAAGTTAGATGTCTTCGTTGGTTTCTTTACAGCTTACAGCTAGCTTTTAGCGTTTCAGAAAAATTAGAGCAAGATAGATTAAAGTTAGTATTGCTCCACTTTCTTCAGTTCTGGATGGACAGATCTTCTGCCTTCTCCATAAAGATCTTGTAAGGCAGAAGTCAGAAATCTCAATGGTTAGAATCCATCTCAGTTCAATAAAGTAGAATTGATAGCATGGAGAACAATTTTTTGTTTATTGAAGTTTGTCATATTTTAATATCAATTTTGCTCAACCTTGGAATTTAGCTGTTAAGTGGAAAAATCGCCTTTTCTTTGTGCAGGTTTGGCTACTGTGATATATATGTGCATGAAGTTTTCTGATATTTTTAGCTCTCAGATACATGCACAAATAAAGTACAGTGCAGTACAAATGCATTATTAACACACTGTGCAGCACCTCTTCTATTCTGATATATTTCCTCTTCTACCTAGCCTTGAAATCCTCTGAAAACCTACATAATTTTTTTCCTGAGCTCTGTAGAGGTCATATGAAAAGGATGTGCTGTTTTATTTTGTGGTACTTATTATACCTCAGATACATGAATCTCCATGAAGATAGAATCTGTGAATTATCACCTGCTATTATATTAAGTCCATGTAAATGAGCTCATTATAAAGCAAGTAAGTCTGTCATGAAGTACAGATCAGTAACGTATCTGACTAATATGTAAGTATCATAGCAAAATGAATATTTATTAATGTTGGCTTTGGTGATTAAACAGTTTTGACTCTAGTCATCTCCTGCAGTTGAAGAAGAGGTACCAAAAATAGATAAGGCACACATTTAGCTGGTGTTTCAGTGAACATCATTAGCAGAAAAAGACAGAGATGGGTTAGGGTTATTTCTTGAATATTGCCTCAAAATTTTCTTAAATTCTTTTCAGTATTCTATATGTACTCTACACATTCCCCGAGGGATACATTTTTTCTGCCTCTCTGTTTTACTTAGAGGCATTATCCTCAAAATATAAATCATCATATAATTGCACTACTACGTAAAAGAATACAAAACCTATCTTATGTCTCAGCCCTGAATTATGACTGCTTTTAGCAATATGTCCATGGTTACAATATCAAATGAAAATACATGATGGCATAGGAAATTTTCTATAGCATTTCAAATATTCCAAATTGATACGGGAAGTATAATGTGCATTTTTGCCCAAAAGTTTGCTAAATATGTAGTTGGTTAATATCTTTCCCTTATTCTTTTTGCTTAGAAAAGTTCAGATATATTAGAAAGGCAGTTGGGGTTACTAAAGTGTTAAGCTTTCATAAAAAGATCAACTGTATGTGCAGTGAATGTAAACAACTGGTCACTGGGAATTTGGAATACTTTTGTTGTCAGTTAAGATAACATGAAATAAATGCGAACATTTATGATATATGATAGGCTGTCTGATTTAAACTATATTCCGATATTCATCAGTCACTTTTGACATATAGTTGGAGACTTGTCTCTGGGTATTTCCATGGCAGAGAAAGATAGCTGACTATAGACCATTGTTTTGCTCATCCGGTCTCTGTCACTGCTTTCAAATTCACTTGCAAGAATCCTCTCAGGATGGCCCATCCCCATAATAACAGTTGACCTGATAAAGACAGCAGGCTATCTGTATCTTCCTTCTACATTGCAAAATGGGCTTTAAAATTTAAATTCTGATTTATTAAGTGAAATAGCACTATGCCACAGTCTTTGACCTATATTTCAGGGCATATGTGAGCATATGAAATGGATGAAAAATGTAAGCTCACTCCCTTGAAAGGTAACAAAACTGCACTTGGGCAAAATATTACAGCAATACTAATAGGGAATGTAGTCTTTTGTTTTCTGTATTATGTGTGTCATGAAGGAGTTAACTCTGTCTTTCATTGATGTGGTCTCACAAACTTCTTAAAATTCCTAAAATAAATTATTCAGCACAATCAAGCATTTTTAGGTTTTTATGTATGCTCATTTACTACTTCAGTAGGCATTTATTATTGAGGTTGATAGTTCCTCAAAGATACTTGCTCAAAGTTGCAACACTGTCCTCTCAGGGGTCTTTGATCTAGGTTGCCAAAGTTTTTAGTAAGAAGTCAAGAAGAGTTTTTCTAAGAATGAGACTTGCAAAGGTCTGGTTACTTGGTAGGGAAACAGCAAACAACTAGCTGTTGACTAATTAACATAGCTAATTTCATTTTATAATCCAGACATTTATCTTCAACAGAGATGCTGAATTGCTTTCAGTTCAGGTCCACTTTTCAGTTTATTTGAACAGGCATGGAGAAGAAGCTTGAGGAAGATTGTTTTTGGTAGGTCTCGTTGAAATGTCTACAATCACGCTCAAATTTTAAATAAAATATTCCTGGTCTGCAACACCTCAGACAGTATGGAGCTGGGAACTCTTATTGTTCTCAATAGCAAAGGATATTTAAGTTATAACAACATGTCATTCATCGTGCTTGAGTGTTCAGTAAGTACAGTAATCAAAGAAATAAAGAAGTACTATTTCTGATACTGATAGTAACATTTCTTTAGAAACAGGTAGGACTACGATACATAGTAGTATTTTGCTTTTCAGAATTTCAGATACATTCTTCTTTTGCTAGTGTAGAAATACCACTGCCTTTCTTCTTCCAAGAATTTTCAGATAAATTGAATATTATGAGAAAGAAAGTATTTCTTCGGTGCCATTTTTGTTATGGATATGGTTATCTTGGACAAGATGTCTTCATACTCACCTTGTGTTTGACATACTGAGTAAGGTTTGATTCTGATCATAGCATGGAAGAGGTGCAACTCTTTTTCTTTCCTAGGACTACAAAATCTGTGTTGTATTGAGACCGTCTTCAACTTGCAAAGTCATATGTATGCAGTAGTGATAGGTATTTATTAAAGATAAGGCACTGAGGTAAGTTTCTGTTAACAATGTCTATATTAAACGTTCCTGATTGTTTTAGTTCTTAAAAAATAGAATACAGAATCTCCAGTATTTAGCATCTATAAAAATAAATGATCAAAAATTAGTAGACATTTTTGTCTGGGAAAACATGTCTAGTAATGGTTAGGATTACAATTCCACCAGCATACTTAGTACCAGTTTCCAGGGAGATCATGAACAGCGAAAGCTTAAAGGGAAAATTATATTCAAGGGGACTGATGAAAAAGTGCTGTGGGCAGCTAAGATGTCTGCTTGGGTTAGGCAGTTGTGGATGGAATCACTGGCCATGGTTGTAATAACCTTAAATGCAATTAAGTGAGACTGCTTATGAAAATTCTTCAAAAGGGTTTAACCTGACTCTGATCTCTAACACATAGGAAAATTTACTTATTTCTTTAATCAGCAGCATATTTTTTTGATATGGAACTAAGATTGAGTCTTTTGATGGGAAAAAAATACAAAACAGTCAAATCAGTTTGTTGAAAATACAGGGGTAAAATTCTATGAATCTTCTCTCTGGGAGATGTTAATTTTGGTAAGTATGTGCAGGAGGGGAACTGATGTAAGTCACTTTTGAAGGTTAGAAGATAAGTATTTGATAACCAATGCAAAAAAAAAAAAAAAAAAAAAGAAAGAAAAACAAGCCAAAACTTTACAGTGGTAAAGTTCTTTCCTCATCCTCATTCAACTACTGAAAATAAAGATAAGCTTTGAATTTGCATGTTGAATACTTCAGATTCGCTTCTGGAGTGGAGAATACATGATAAATTACAAAATTTTAGCTTAAAAGCCTTTACTCTTCCACTAAGAAGCTTTAAGGTTAGTTTAACTGATTGAATTACCCTATCCTCAAATATTCTGAAAGTTAAAATTAATTTTTTATATGTCCCATGGACAGCTAGAGACAATTCTTAGGTCAGTTTCAGTAAAGGAAATGATATTTGATTACCATTAAATGTCGCTCTAGCCGTGGCATACTAATTTGTGAAATATTCTGCCACATAACGCTCTTGAGGAGGCAGTGCAGTAAGACTCGTTAACTCACTTCAGTGCTGCACTATGCCTGATGGAGGGGCTGAATGATAAAAAGAAATATGTGCACACAAATGGTGAATGTATGTGGTAGAATACAATAATGTTGCTACCTGCAAAAATTCAGATGCGAAGAGCCTAAAGAGAGTAAATTTTCCTACAAAATCTCTTTAGTAAGCTGTGCTGCACATTAATAGCTTAACGTAGTTAAGGAGAAGTTCTCTGCAGCCCAGGAGAGGCCCATGGTGGAGTGAGCAGGCTGTTCCCCTGCAGAGCAGATCTCCATGTGCAGCCATGAAGAAGGAAGCCTGCAAGGCAGTGGAAATGGTCTAGAGTAGGCCACAGCCCATGGGGCCCCCACAGGAGCAGGCCTAGGGCTGGAGCTGTAGGCCATGAGTAAAGTGGTGTTTGGGCTTTCTGTGGCCATAACTTTCTGCTCTCTTTGTGTAACTGTTTGGATTTGTTGCTCTTTCCCCTGTGGAAATTGTGGCACACATTTGGTAAAAGGGGGCAGCATTTGGTCAGATCTTTTGATATACAGAGCTGGGATTCAAACTATAAACCTGGGAAGGGAGACTCCCAGTTTGCAGTGCTTACAATTAGAACTTCAGAGTCAATCACTTAGGTTGGGAAAGACCTTTAGGATAGTGAAGTCCTACTATCATTCTAATATTACAAAGTCCGTAGACTATGTCCCAAGAGCTATGTCCACACACTTCTTATGTACCTCCAGAAAGGATGACTCCACCACCTCCCTGGGCAGCCTGTTCTAATGTTTGACCACGCTTTCCATATTCTTCTTCATGTGCAGTCTAAACCTCCTCTGGTGCAAGTAGAGGTCGTTTCCTCACACATTATCACTTGTCACCTGAGAACAAAGGCGTTTCTGCGAGCTCCTTTCAGGTAGTTGCAGAGACCAATGAGGTATACTCTCAGCCTCCTCCAAATTCAGCAACCTCAGTTCCCTCAGCCACTCCTTGTATGTCTTGTTAAGCTTTTGCAACTGTTGTTGTTTGGTGGTGTGATTCAGAGGACGATTATATGCCTGAGGTTTAAAATTGCTTGATGGCTTTGTTTTTTGAGGCTATTTGGGATAAAATCAAAGATTGACAAATATTTTCTATGATCAATCTTAGAACTATGTATAACGTAACTGGAACACGTTTGATTTTAAAAATGATTAATTCATAAAGATCAATGAAAAAGCATTTTAAAAGATGCAACCACTAAATATTTGGATTGTTTCAAAGTAGATAGAACAAAATTTTATAAACAGACTTCTGATTCTGAATTGCTATTCCTTAGAAATTTTATTATACAAAAAAATGTACAATGCTTAAAATTCAACCACAGAAAAATAGTTCATAAAGTTCATAAAAGTTTTTGGAAAGTACTTTTTTTTAAGGAGTGAAATGTATCTTTTTGTTACCCCAGTTGCATATGTTTATGATGGGTGAGGTTAGCACAGTAATCTGTCCCTAGTGAACACCTTTGTGTACTCTCGGTGTTGGAACCTTATTCTGAACTTTACTAATAGACATTCTTTATTGTCCTCTTTTTGCATGGGAATTTAGGAGCTGTTAAGTATCGTTAGACTGCTTTTATGGATTTTCAAAAAGTTTAAACTCTTTGTTATGTAAAAATCCCATTTATTCCCTTAAATTACTGTAATTCATTGCTTACTTGGTATGATAGTTTAATTGAGTGAAGGGTGTAAAGCTAATTTATTTCTCCTTTGCCATCCAAATATTCTCACTTTCGTTATTGAAAAAGTAATTACTGTCATTCAATACTATAATTGGGAAATTACTTTTTCTAATAACTCCTCAGGTTATCATATAATCTTCATCATACTCAAAGTAAAAATCATCAATACACCAAAAAGTGAGTTTTGCAACTAAAAATTAGTTTAAAATAACTGATACACTTCTATTTGTATGGTATCCATGTAACCTTATGCAACAGACTTTAATATTCAGTACATAAGTCCATAGTCTGGGGAAATGACTAACTTTTCTGATATTTCAAAGTTTATGAGGTCAAAAAAGTGCATGGTGCTTTTATATATTAAGGACTGTGTCCAATTCTTTTAGATTAAATTTGTTGTTTTCACAAAGATTACAATTAAAAGAAATAAAGATTTAGTGATCTGAAAGCAGATCTCTGTTACAACTTGGTAGATATATGCCATAAAAGAAAGCTTAAGTGTTAAAGAAGAATAATGCAGTGTTAATAATGACTTAAGATTGTGAAGTCTGTGTTAGCTGCTTTAAAAAATGAGAAAACTGACACTTTTAAAGTGTGCATCAGAAAAATTATAATTTTAGCACTTATGCATTGGATGTGTGAGCGATTAAAACTGACGCAAGGATTTTTTGATTCCTTAGCTTTCGCAAGTTGAAGACTCAATAAGTAGTACAGAAAATAAAATTGTGAATTCTACTGCACGTGGAATTTACAACTGAATTTTCCTCTTATACTTTCTTAATTAGATAACTCAGTGCATTTTTATTAACTTGTTCATCAGGCAAAGTAAGCTATAAATGGGGCTCTTTTCCTCCCCTTGATTCTGTTGTCAACAATTATTTTGCATGTGATAATTAAATATTTTTCTTTAGAGGGCTATATACAGGGTTACCTAGAAAGAATCATTGCATGGCCAAATGAGAAAGGGCCGTGTGGATAACAGGAGGAGCATGGCAGGCACAAAGTATCAGGACCTGAGGCACTTCCTAGTCAAGTGTATTAAATGCAGGGAGCTAGGTGATGATAAAGCTCTATGAATAACAGAGAAAATTCTATCACCTATTTTTAGGATTCAGTTTGTAATCTTGTGCTGAGTCTTTTCATGAGTTCCCTGGACCAGAGCTCAAAAGACTGTCTTTGGGTGTGCATGGAATAACATACAAGTATGCATTCCTACATGTGAAACCATGTGAGTACACTTCTCCAGAATGACAGCCATGGTTTTTCCAGGAGATCTGTGAATCATTTCATCTGATAATTACAGACCACTGGTAAGCTTGCTTTATTACTTCTGTCAGGTGACCTGACTGATAGGTGCTATTTTAACAATGGAGTTACTGATAGTAGCAAGAAAAGTGATACCCTGCTATGGAGCTGGAATACCTCATTGAAGGCTTTTTTTCCTTGTTAATTGGTCATAATTTAAAACTAAGAACAAATTAAATTCTGTATCTGAGTCACAAAAGCTTTCATCCTTGTTTTTCAGAAAGGTAACTGAAATGCTCATGAGTAATGATTCAGTTGTATATCTATTTCTATTACCTTTGACTAGATTTTTGTGCTTGTGAAAAAAGATCAACCTAATGTCTCAAGATGTGAAACATTATAAGAGACCTAAGACTTACGAATCTTCCCATTTTCTTTTTCATAAAGCTTAGTTCAAGCCCAAATTACAGACAGGAGCTCATGGAGAAGAACGAGTGAAACAGGTCTGAACAGCTGTCTCTGTGTTCAGACAATGTTTAAAAACATCTGCGTTTAAAATTGCTCTCCAGCCAGATCTCAGCATTTACAACAAATATTTCATTTGAATGAGTGGCTGACAAGACAGAATAAAAATGCTAGTTTTAGCATTTGATTTTCTTTAAACCTGATTTAATCTCAGTTGTGAAACTTGTGCCTCTTGGGAATAGATTCTAATACTGGTATTGGGTGCATTTTTCTGTTGTCTCTGTAAATCCGCTGGTTAACATTTGTATCTCAAAGAACTGTTAACTGAGTTGCTTTTCCAGTGTGTAGTTAGTCTAATGGTCCCACTGGATTTGTTGAGAAGGAGGTTTCCTTACAGCATGTAGATTGAGTTGCTATGGTTCGGGTAAATGCACTGTCCTTCAATCTGTATGGAAACTCAGTTCCCTTGACAGCATTAACCACTGTTTAAATGATACACTTTCTTAGCCCAGACTGGAAACTTCCTTCTTGATGTGTCTTATCTTCATGTATCTCCCCATGGCTTTCCACAAGTGTTAAAGTGATCTCATGTCTTTCACTGGCATTTATAATCTCATATTCCGTGTGGAAGTGCATTTGTGTTAAACCTCTGTATTGAAAGTGCTATGTTGTATGTGTTGTCTTCCTACCTGATCTATTGCATAGAAAGACAGAAGCAATAGCATTATTTGAGATGCAATAACATTATTTGAGATGCAATAGCACTGGGCCAGTGGATTCAAGCCTTTTTGATGATATTGACACAATCTCCTTGCAATTGTTTTGTTTTGACGCAGAGGTGGAATACGTTTAAAGCATCTTACGATGGAAAGTAGCATGAACCTGGTATTTCAGATGCTTTTGTAAGACTTGAAGTACTGTGAATGTCTCCCTGTATCAGTCACTCTAAATTAGACTCTACATGGCAAGATTGGTAGAATTCAGCAAAACATAAAGCAGTTTTACTGTCATATGGCCACTTAAGACCTAGCTTTCCCCGTATTGTGATCTCTTCCAAAAGAAACAAACAAAAAAACAAACAAAAAAAGCATAAAAAACACACACACACAAAAACTAACCCCAACCAACCAAATAAAACAAACAAACAAACAAACAAAAAAAAGAAGAAAATGAGATCTCATTATTTCCTTTCTTTCTGACAATTTCATCTCTTTGTGGAGACATAAATTTAGGATGATAGTTCTTAATTGTAGTATATCTTCTCAAGACTTAAACTGATCATAATCATCCATTTGCACAGAATGCTGTAACAATTATTCATTATGATTTTGTGATATTATTTTATATAATGCCACTTACATATAATTGCTTATCCTAATCTTTTGGTTTTCATTCTAAAATCCCAGACTTTCTATTTTTTTTCAACCCTTCTCTGCAGCAGTTCACGCATCAACACCAGTGGTAGAAGAGAAATTATGATGCCACCACATGCTTCCCAGGAGCTTTGGTTGGAAGCCTGTTTTTCTTCTGATGTGCAAGGTCATTCTCTCTTCTTTTAGTGTTAAAAGACACCAAATCCTATGTGCAGCTTTTTGACTAGCATATTCGTTAGGAAGTACGACACATCCCAGGCCACAGATTTCCCAGTAATAAACTGTGTTTTCAATACTTCCTAAGTGAAGAAGATAGCAATAACTTTGAGTCAAAGACACTGTAGATAAAGAGGTGTTTCCCTGAAGACATACATACCAGGCATTTAAAATAGAATGGGAAAAGACAGTAGAGAGTCTCGTCTGAAACATTTTGCGGTGAAAACAGTTTACTTTTGTAAAGAACACTGCAGTGCATATCAGAGAGACAAGCTAAAGCCTTGTGTTATAATGACATCAAGCTGTAAAATATCACCATGGTGATTTATCCCTGGCATAACTCTTTTGACTTCAGTAGATGTATGTATTTTGCACCAGAGCTCAAATTTGCCAGAAAGGAAGGAGTATGTGTTGTGACAGTTATGTTATTCCAGTATAATACTGGCTTCAAAGTGTAACAAATAATGGCAGAGATGAAAGAAACATGCTTTGATGGTGTTCATTACAAATAACAGAGGAATTAAAAAGAGTTGGCCAAATGTGAACACTGCAGTTCTTGGTATGAGATTTAGCTTGTGAGAGAAGTCACTCTTTCATCTGAGTTTAATGATGGGATCATCTGCAGATGTATAGCTGCTTTGAAATACAAACGTGGGTTGCTTTTTCCCAACAGTGTTCTTAAAGCTGTTTACCTGAATGCATGTGCGTGTTTTGATGAATCTGCTGGCTTTTGAATTTGTTGGGCTGATCTTAGAATTGGATTTCTGATCATGAGACCTGTTATGACATTGTTTTATCAGTATTCTTAATAATAGATTCTATAATTGCCACTAAACATACTAATCAAGCTCCAGCAAATTACCCTAAAGAGGATCCAGACTCTGACCAGCATTTTTAGCCAAATTAGGTAGCTTTTGAGGTTAACTTGACATCTAGAAAGCGTGAAAGACTGATTGGGCTGGAGAGAAGTTATGTGAACCTTAAGATCATAGCCTAACATTCAGTCACCTGGAAGTGAAGTCCTCATAACAGCCTATGCGTATTTCTCTCAGTTTCTCAGCAACCACATCCACCTATGAAGTTAACCCTGCTTTAAGGAAGGGGGGTTGCACTAGATGATCTCCAGAGGTCTCTTCCAATCTAAATTTTCCAGTGATTTTATTCAAACATTTTCTAGGTCAGTTTATTCACTTCTTTGGTGTTCTGACCTAAGTTACGGGAGTACACTATGCATTTAGTACTGTTAATAACTAGGGGTGTAATCTCGAAGATTACAACAAATTACATTGCTTAGATGTTTCTATAGTAAAGTTTCTCAGTCACTCTTTCTTGTTTTACATAGGCAAGCAGGTCTTAAATGTCTAAAAATTGAAAAAACGCAATAAGTTCTTAAATATTTAGCGATGTAAGCGTTACTATGTCGGTGCATCATTGTAGAGACTAAGTCTCAGTTCAGTGTTCAGCTGAGTCTAACTATGAAGCTGATCTTCCAGACATTTGAACTATGGAGCAGGCTCTGAAGTACAAATGCAAATGTCAAGAAATAAGGTCCAATAATTTTCAGTTATGGGCTAACTGGAAAGTCTGGAATGAGAAATCTTGCTTGAGTAAGATTTGGCTGCAAAACTCCTGGATGGCAATCTCACCTGCTGTGACTTTATAGACAGAAAAGAAATGATAAAGATGACATACTGCATCATCAAACACAGTATTCTTTACAGTTATGTCCATGAATTTTTCTTCCCCATAAGGCAGTTTTCATGATGTAAGAGCATAAACTCAAAGCACTTGGAGGTGATATTTTCTATATGTAGACCTTTAATCACCTAAGGTACTGGAATACAGAATCTGTATATTACGATTGTCACACTGGCAGAAATGATAAGTCCCTTTGTCGTTTATGATCATCCTAACTTAAAATTTTATAACCAAGTTTAATGCTACTGCTTTGCCAAAGGCGCAAAGTTTAATATTAATGAAAAGCTGGACTTAGGGTATTCCCCAGATAACTGTTGCGAGCATTTTAGCTGTATTAAAATCAAAGTACTTTCAAGTGAATTTAATATTGAAACTGTTTCCTTCTGTTCTAAATTAAAAACTAATGTTTTTAGGCAAAATATTTCTTTTGTTTAACTCAAAGTAGACTTACATTATGCACTTTTATGAATGCCCCTTCCACAATAGACTACAACCACTACTTCTTTTTCTCTAATTATTTTGAAAAGAATTCTCCTGTGATCATACATGATCCACTGAGTAGAGATGGCTAGGTGAATCACAGTTTGGTGTAGTTGGTATTATTCATTAATTGACTTAGAAAACTAAAACATATAAATGATATGGAAATAGTTTGAGTGATGAAGGCTTGATATGATGCCCATTCAAGCATGGGAAATCCTCTTGCTGATTTCTGTCTACTTTTGGTTACTACCTGTTTGAATCTTGCATTCATACTGTCTTAAAAGTTGTTTCTGCCATCTGTTAAACTTGCCATGTTATATTTTACATTAAATCTGTGAAGGTGAATGTCTTCCTTTACTTTTACTATAGTAGGTATGAAAGGACCCTTCTTTAAGGAGTTTGGATCTTACAGAGATACAAATAATAATAATAAACATAATTTTTATACAATCAAATGTGATTTTTTCACATCAGTTGTGTATACTTTGAACTCATATCTGCATCTTCTCAGGCTTTTATCGGACAGATGCAATTGCTTATTGAAACAGAAGGCTCCCATACAATGACAACCTTATGTGTATCCTTAGAAGCCTAAATGTATATCCTTGGAAATTCAAGTTGTGTGAGTTAGCTTCATCCCCTCAGTTCCATTAAATATAAGCAGAAATTGTTGACAGAGATTGAATATGTAGTATCCAAAATTAAGCCAGGTACCTAGTTTTAGCAAGGACTTAACAAAACTTGCAGTTATACATTTTCCAGTTTGGGTACCAATGTTGTCATGGGGGTGGATTGATGTTGTACCATTTTCTGTCATTGTTACAGTCTTTTTTCTCAGTGTCATATCACAATTTTTAATGTCTTGCATAATCTGTGAATTATATCATTGTGCTCTACTGCTTTGACCTTTTCTACATGCTGTAATTTGATTAAGTAGCCATTCTATTACTCTCTTTTAAAACTGCTTTATTATCCCATAGGGAATGTGTAGACTAGGCAGATGTTCAGAATACACTCCACCCTCACTTTGACATCAACGTGTGAGCCCTTCCATTGCTTTGAAGGGCTGTTACTCAGGTTTCACATTCATTAACTGGTACCTAACAGGGAAGTAACTTTATCAAGGAATAAGTTATAAAGAGAGAGCTTTGAAAGAACAGTATGTACCAGAATATTGAAAAGCCATTGTAGTGTTGCATAGGTAACATTTTATAAAGTAACATCTTAGTGTTCCCGGATGATACGGAATTAATCTCTGCTATGACAAAGGTGATAAAATGAAAGAAGAAATAATTTTCACCAGTTCTCATTATGATCTGGAGATACCAATCTTGTGGTCTTTCACAGTGCTGTAATAACAGCAAAAGGTATGATGAATGTGAGATAGCACCAACAATTACATTTCAAATATGTGAAAATAGAAATAGTGTGTTATCAATACCATATCTGTGGCCAAATAAGATTTAAGTATTAGAACTTTAGGAACAATAATTTGATTTTATACACTTTCACAGTGTTTTCATTTGAAAGTTCATCATGAAAGTGAGTTATTTCCCTTTCTGATGCCATGGCAGACTGACATCATACACTTCGCAAGTATTTTTTTTCTCTGGCATGCATTAAGAGTACTTTAGGTGTACTTAATCCTCCTGTTTTCTTCAACTTACTAAAGTTTGTTTACTGTACAGAATGATTTCTTGAGTTCTTGGTTTTACTCTACACTTTGAAACTGGAGAAAGAATTACAGAATTCTCTATTTGCAATGTGATTTGGAAAGAAGAATCAATTGTGGCTAAGGAGAGGAATTAGTTTTGAAATATAAATGGGTTATGAACAGAAGTTATCTTCAATGTAACCGTAAAAGCATATCAAAGTATAGTTATAGTATTCAATTTCAGTAAAGATTTTTCAGAATTTGGAAACATTTTTCTGACTTTTCGTCCTACTTCAGAACAGCAAATATTTTTAATTTCCAGCAACAAAAATATTCATAGTGTAGAACATCTCAGTTTCATTTCCATTGCTGAGTGACTTTAGAACAATCTTAACTTCTAGGCTTTTTCTTCCTTTTGTGCTTTCTGTCTTTGTGACTTGGAACCCTTTGAGTGCAACATTTTTTTGCATTTTGATTCATTTAGGCATGTCTTTAGGCTGTACCGTAATTAATACAATTAATATAGTCAAAACAGTTTTGTTATTAAAGCATTATTTGGGGAATTAATGGATCCCAATATAGCTGGGACTTATTATGTGGGACTTAATGTCACTCAAATATATTGCGCGTATAATTATTCATGCTGTCATAACTAGTTGCCTTTCTGTAGCTAACTGTACAAAAGTTGACTTTTCTGTATTGTTACTGATGAAATATATTCTCTAACATCAAAAATTTTACTGAAGCTTGTATCAGATGATGCTGGCACTGTTGTGCAAAATAATACACTTAGTTGTGAAAAGGAAATTGCTGTTCTTAAAATTTTGCAGACTAAACATACAAGTAAAAATATAAAGCAAACATGATTAGGTTATTGAGATGAATACTTAAATATATGATTAAAAGGAAAAATTGCAAGAAATGCACTATTGGCAAATTCGAAAATAATGCTTCTGATCTCAAATTCAAACTGTTTTAAGGGATCTTTTCATTTGACCAGATTTTTCTTACTGTAATGAACTTCCATGTGCTGCCTGTGAGCCAAAAGTGAGTTAAATTCAGACTGAATTGGTTAAAACCAAACTCCTCTTAAAATTTAGTGAGGACCCTGTGGCATAAAGACTGTGTCAAAGCTATGCATTCCTAAATCATAATACATGTGACGATCCAAAGAAGGATTTGAGAAGAGATGAAGCCATTGAAAATGAAAGGGAAGTTTTGTAAAGGAATATTAATGGAGAAGACCTACAGTTCAGAAACTATCCATCTTTAATCTTCCTAGAAAAAACACGAATTTTCACCTACTTTTCAACAAATATATTTAGTGCTCTTTTTGCAGACAAGGAACAGTAGCAATGGCTAGAGGCGTGTTGGCAGTGTGGAAGTATTAACAATTTTTGGCTCTTAGGCTTGCAGCATCCAAGGCAATCATCTGCAAACCCTGCTCTGACTTTTGATGATGAACAAAGGAATCTTAAATACTGTCTTAGGATCTAGTCATAGGGTTAGACTCAAGGTCACATTTTCCCTCCCTATCTACTGCATGAAGTGCATCATGTCCAACTGCAGCATATCATATTGTTATGACCTGGCTTTCCAAGAAATGATCATCCTGCAATTACTCTTTGGTGCCACTGCATTCAGTGTAGATAATAATTCCCATTACATATCTTTGTCTGTTTGTTTCCATGGGGTTGATGGGCACAGAAGGTTTGGAGAAAGAATCAGCCTCATTAATGGATGCACAAGGACTTTTCCTGTAGTTATTGGGATTCTTTCTGTTGTTTTTTACCAGGAGTTACAGTCAGCACTATGGAGACAGATTAGAGGACAGAAAGAGAGTTTTTTTCATTTGTAGCTATAAAACAAAAAAATATATTTCTGGGGTAAAAAGGATGCCTTACAGTTGCATCCAATTTTTGGATTAATGTTAAACAAAATAAACTTTAGGAGCTATGTCTGTCTTCAGTTTATTTTTTTAATGTATTCCCTCTATTGCTGTTCATTTTCTGTCTTTTCCCTCATCTTTTGTACCCCTACTAACTGATCAATCTCTCTCTCTCAAAACTTCCCTAGAAGATTCTCTTCTACAATAATTTGGTATAATCACCTATCTTAGTGATACACTGCAGAAGGCAATATAGCTCCAAGAACAGACAGGCAATTGGTGCTTATTTTCAGACAATTTCCATTTATTTGACTTTTCTTTCTTCTTTCTTTTTTTTTTTTTCCAAATGCCTGTAAGTAACTACTTGACTTTTTCAAGATCTCTTTGATGTGACTCTGCCTTAGGAAGATGAATCACTGTTCTGACCTTCAGTTCTCCCTCTTCATTCTGATGAGGCAACCTTCCATTTTGTAAAACAGAAAGCTATTTTCACTTGCAAAATGATTTTATTGTGCCAGTCAAATTGCACAAATCATAGCAGAATGAATCTCTCTGATTTACTGTGAAGACTAAAGGAACATTTAGAGAATCTTGCTTTGTGTGCATGTGTATTTTTTTGTTGTTGTTGTTTGTTTTTGAGAACCACCTCAAAACATTACAACACAAATCCTTGCTTTGTTTTATTATGCTTTGCTTGTTACAGTGCTAACAAATTTAATGCTGTATGGCTTATCGAAAACCAACCTGAGTTAGTGTATATACATGTATTGGCTTGACTTGAATTTTTCCCATCTTTCATTAGGTAATATCTGAATTTTGCTAATTTGTCTGGGGAAACTTCATGTAGTTTTTGTGTCTGAGGAAAAGATGACAGAGTAAGAGCACCTGAGTTGCATGAATCAGTACTCATCTGACCAGTGGTGTGACTCCAAGCCAGAATAACAGTAATTGCAAGTCAAATGTATCTGAGGATTTTTTATGAGACTTATTCCAGTTTTGTGCAGTTTCCATGTAAAGCTCTTTCAGCTGCATTTATTTATTTATTTATTTAGTGCCATGAGGGAAGCAAATATTGATCTGGCAGTATTTAGCAGATAAAAAAAATCTAGAATGGTTTCATTCACTTCATTCATTTCACTTAAATATCGAGTATATTTATATAATATACTCGATATATATATAATTTTATATATATATATATATATATATTTATAATAATACTGTATCGAGACAGTATTATTCATATTTGACAGTATTATTCATATTTGCACACTCTGTTTCCTCTGTGTTCTCTCAGCTTTGTACATCCTGGTGTACACGGTCCAAGAGAGACTGGTGTGATCTGGGTTGCTGCAATAGCAGAACTGTGTTGAAGACGCATCAAGGTATTCTGTACACATGCCTAACAATGATGATACAAACAGAACTACCAGTAAACATTGCCCTCGGGATGTTTTCTCAACTGAAACTTATGGTAACTCTTCAGGGAATATTATCATGAGCTGTATGATATTTTGTGCCATTCTTGAAAACCTTGCTTGCAGATACAGGCTTCAAAATGTGAATCTCAAGTTTATTCGGTTTAGAAGCCAAAGAGAGAAAATTACAAGCTGGTGTTAAATCTGAAGAATTTTAAGTCATTCTCATGATCCTTCAAAGCCTACTTCTTGGTACTTTGACCTAATATTACTATAAATTATTGGTATGCAAGTTTGTTTTTTAGGAGTTTCCTGTTCCTCTCCAGATTATTCAGCCTCCACAAGTGAGGAGCTACTTCTCTCTTTTCTCCCGTTCTCTCTCCCCTCTTGTCTCCTTTCCTCTCCTGAGGAGGAATTATAAGTTCTTTAATTAGGCATAATACTTGGGGGGAGAGGTAGGTAAATAGAGAGGAAAAACAATTAACAAGTTGTATTCTATTAAATTATCACAACGGGTATTTTGTCAAAGTATTTGCTGTTGGAAACAACCTCCCTTTTTTGTTGGAAAGATCTCTAAGTACTGATTTTTCAATCTCCATATTATTTTCTTGCCTTCCCTTGCAGGGAGCTATTTTAAGTGCCTTTTATTAGTTATGTGCTAGGTAGCAAAAACAAATGCAGAAACCATTCTTTGCCATATGCCTGGAGTTCCAGTATTTCAGATTTTTGAAGCTAGTTTTAAACCTGCTTTTTTTGTTTTCATTCTCATAGCTTGCCCTGATTTATAGACCTGTTGAGATTTACAAAATAGGCACCTAATATGAACAAACTGTACTCCTCTGAACACTGTAGAACACTTCAGAAAATTCCTCCTATAAACTTGTTTTTAATTGTCATCTCCCAAGTTCCTAAGTTCATGATAGAAATAGCTTTGCTGTTGTTTGAGTGCCTTTTATAATTTTGAAGGTCAGAAGAGAAAACTTTGGAAGACTAAATAGTAAAAAAAAAAGTATTAGTTATTCTGTGCGTGTACATTCTCCAACAATATTGAGAGAAGAGCACTGTGCCTTTTATGTCTATTTCATCTCTGAATTTTTAGTGTTTTAAATAGCAGCTGTGTGAGAAATTCATAGAATCACAGAATCAGAATGGTTTGGGTAGGAAGGGACCTTAAATTCAGTTTAGATACATTTCTAATTTAAATTCATTGCTGTCTTATGCTTAAATAATTTTTGTTGGTAATGTATTTGCTATTTACACATAGACCCTTTGGATCTGGTATTTTATGAACGTTTAAAAAGTTTAAATGGATCAATTTTATCTTGCATCATTTTAATTAGATACTATGAACTCTTTTCTTCCCACTGAGTGTAATCTTCACATGCACTCGTTTTTTTTTATATATTTTCTCAGCTCAGGAACATATATCTGAATGTTACCATATGCCACATCATTAAAAACTAACTTAATGATCGTTGCATTTCAAACTGAGACGTCAGAAGATGGAGCCTCTTCCTTCTTCAAGTCCTTCCTTTCCCTTCAAACCTATGGCACTCTACTACAGTGACCACGTCCCAGATTGTAGCTCTTCTGTTTTATCTGCCAGTAAAATTAGTGCATCTCATCTTGGTTTAACACCAGAGAAAGCATCAGGTCTGTTGTACTGTATGTCTCAATTGTTGCACCAGGCTGTAGACATTGTTTGGGAAGATGCTGGACATGCCTGGCTCTTAAACTCATGCAAGAATCCCAGTGCCTTTCAAGCATTGACTAGAAGTGAACATGCACACTGTTTAGTTTAATTTCACAATTTATTCTAACACCTTGCAACACAGTTGTATGTGTCTGAAGCTTACCCTGAGCTCACTGTGAAATGAGCCCTTCTCACTAGGTTTGAAAGAAAAAAAAACCTTTTCCCTATTCCCACATTTATTCAGAGGAGAAGGTGTTACATGTTTGAAAGTATCAGCTGTGCACCCATTCTTTCCTTCCTAGCCTGCTTGCTATATAGACTGTTTGCTAAATGGTGTGACTTGTTGGTTTGTTAAAAAATGGTTTGATCTGATACAATAAATCCTGTTTAGTGCATTATATCTTAGCTTCTGAAAAAGGACATCTTTGTATTCCATTAAATTCCAATGGATTTTACTGGTTAGCTCTAAAACTCAATTACTGCAGTATCGTAGCATGGTTTTCAAATGAGCTAAGACAGGTATGGGTGCACTCTGTGTGCTCTACTCCCAAAGTTTTTAAACACGTTAGCTAACTTTGGCTGAATTTGGCAAGTCTTGATGACACTTAATCCACATATGTTCTCTGAAAAAAATCAGCAGTTGTCCTGAACTCATGGTATTGTCTATGGAAATGTGAGTTAACTGGCAATCTTTGAAAATCAGTTTTAAGGTGATTGAATGTGTTTCTTTGAGTGCTCAGATGAAGATGTGGAGATGTTGTAAGTGTGTATAATGAAGCTATCCTTTTTTTCAGTGCTACCTAGATCACTAGTTTCTTTCTGAATTCACCATTAGTTTTATTTTTTCAGCGCTGCTCAAAGGCATGCATACGCTAATAGTTACATGTATCTGGTGCTGTATGAGTGCTGGAAGGCTCAGGCTGTATCATTATGGAGCAGTAAGTCATCGCTGTTTGCCCTTGGCGAGTGTGGGATCCTTGCAGCAGGATTAGAATTTTTGTGTTGAAGCTTCAGACTGACCTAAGTTACTCTGTGCTGAATTCTCAGTGTTTCCTTGGTATAACTTCCCTTGAAAAGTTCCAAGGACAAAATCTATTGGAGTATGTCCATTTTTTATTTTCTCTGAATTACCTCAGGGAATATTTTCTAGGGATTTCAGTATGGTGAAATGAACAGTCTTGGGAGCAATTCCTGACACCCTTGTATCTCATTAGATGATTTTTACCTGTTGTTGGAGATTTCCTTCCACTGTTTCCTTTCCACTGGAATTGAAGAGTATTTTCGGTTGTCACTGATTTCAGTAGGAATGGGATTCCAATCTTACACAAAAAAAGTAAAGTAGTGCAAAAGTGAGGAGAATCATAGAATCCTTAGAGTTGGAAGGGACCTTTAAAGGTCGTCTAGTCCACCTCCCCTGCAATGAACAGGGACGTGCACAGCTAAATCAGGTTGTTCAGGGCCTGATCCACTCTTGTCTTGAAAGCCTCCACAGGGCACCAACCACATCTCTGGGCAACCTGTTCAAATGCCTCACCACCCTCACTGTAAAATACATTTTCCTTATACCCAACATAAATCAACCCTCTTTGAGCTTGAAGCCATTTCTCCTTGTTCTGTCACTACAGACCCTGCTCAAGAGTCTGCCTCTTCTTTCCTGTAGCTCCCCTTTAGATACTGAAAGGCCGCTGTCAGGTCACCTCACAACCTTCTCTTCTCCAGGCTGAACAGCCCCAGCTCTCAGCCTGTCCTCACAGGAGAGGACCTCCATCCTGAGTTCTAAGTGTCATTAAAATCCAGTGAGGTGTTTATACTGCCCATACTGTTACTTTGTAAAGAATTAAGTCAAGGGAAAAATAGAACTGAAGTAAGAACAAAGGAATATATATTCATTGATTGTTCATCCAAAAATCTTAATATCTTTGTTAAACACCTTTAATTACCTAGTGCAGGTTTATGAGCAGTCACACAACAGTGGAAGAGGCAATCTTGTTCAGGAATTTTAAGGCAGCTGCTCTGTGAATATTCATTCCTTTTCTTGCACAGAAAAGAAACCATTTACTTGGTGGTTGGTTGCCAGGTTTTCTCATATAAATTCTCTTTATTTCAAGTGGATGATACTGGCACTTGTAGAAGATTTACTCTCAATCCTTGACGTTTCAGTGAAATTCCAAGTGGCTGTGGTGTGATAAATGAGAAATCTTGAGTGTCCATGGCTTTTGCCCTGTGTAAAACTGAAAATATATCCCAAAAGTGTACAGAGAAATTGTGGAGTGTGCAGAGATTACTGCAAAGGTGAAGCAATTGCACTTGAGACAGTTCAAGGTGGATAATTTTAACAAAGTTTTACATGGTTAACGTTGCTTGGATGCATTCACCTAAATCACAGGAAGAAGACCCAGCCACACTTAACATTTTATACTTAATTGCAAAAAGTAGTCAGTATCATTATAGAATGTCTAATATTGTCTAGTGTAGAAAAATTGTCTGCTATGAGATAAGCCAAATGAGGAAAAGATCCCAGTGTAACAATATAAAATGATACTGGAGACCACCAAGACTAAAACAAGTTTTATCTTGGGTATCTTTTACTTGTTCTGGCTCTGTAGGTTTAATCTATAATTAGGATAGCTTTTCTTTCTCTTTCCCTTCCCTTTTTTTCTTCTCACTTTTTCACATTAATTAGGTTGCAGTCTAGAGCTGTGTTGTGAAATTTGCAGAGCAATTGAAGTTAATGAGTTTTCTCACAAATGCAGCTGTGTCCTATATACCATAATCAGTATAAGCGAGCTAGAAGCAGGCTCTGGAGTCAGAAGCTAAAGGAATTACCACTTTTGTAATAAATAAGTATTATCAGATACTTACATTTAAAATTTGTAATTTACGTGTACATAATATATGTGTGTGCATACACATGCTTTTATATATACACTGAAATGAATATTTTATATGCATGAAACATATATACAAGCATTTGCCAGAACTTATATATAAAGAAGTATGCTTGTACAATGAATCAGAGGAAGGATTATTTTGCTCATTCAGTAGCTGCACTCAAGTAATAAAGCAATTTTTCAGGTCAAGAATGTAGATTCTGATTTTTGCCTTCTGGCCTCATCGCTCTTACAATCTTGTTAAAACCTCTGAAATTTTGGTTTGGAAAAAATGTGTTTAATCTCAGTGTTTCAGAAAATTCCACAACTTAATTGTAACTTTTCCAGGCACTTTTAATAACAGTGTGAAATGAAGTAATTTTTTCAGAAGTGAACTCCACATTTTCAAGGAAACGATCATAGAATCACAGAGTCATTAAGGTTGTAAAAGACCTCTAAGATTATCTAGTCCAACTGTCACAACCATAATGTCCCAAATAACGAGATAGTATCATAAGTATAACTTATTTCTCTACTAAGTGATGTAATGGACAAATACCTTATTCAAAACATTTTAAGGATTCTAATAACTATGTGATATCATAGTAATTCAGTTAGGACTTTAGATCATTCTTTGAAAATCAAGTGTTTTCAAAAAATAAGGAAGAATTCAGATTTAGTATAAAACAAAGGACCAGAAATTTATTGTGCAATTCTGTGGTTCATTTAAAAGCTCACAAAAGGAAACCTACTTAGAGCAGGTATAATTCTAGAACATGGAATTGAGAGGGAAATAGATGGATTTAATTATGGGTCTAAAGGTCTCTGGTAGTATTTCACTTAAGAATGTATCAGCATATTAAAAAAGTATCTTGTGCTACTTGAAGAATTGAAAGAGTGGTAATTATGTTGATCTCTGATTTTAAAAAGGAAAAGGTGGTGCGTGCAAAATACAGTCTGTTTAGGAGAACTCAGTTAAATTATATGACATTAAATACTTCATGTAATGTCTTCTGAAGTTAGTGTTTCCAGTCTAATGCAGATAATAGGAGAATGAAGCATTTATGCGGATTATATTTTAAAAGTTACTAATGCACTGCTTTCTAGCCAGCAAGATTGCACAAAAAAACAGTGGGGTCATTCAGAAAATCACTAGAGTGTTCATAGTGCAGAACAGAAGGAATTGAGCTTTGCTGAGCGTAATGGCTTTTACTTGTGTCCTAAAGGCATCTTACAGCCGTTTTAAAAATAGTGTTCCTTTCTATCGAGCAGTTACACTGTAGTTTTCAAATGTATTCTTTTTCTCCTCTATCACAAGGACCAGAATTTCACACATCTTTCAGTCCTTCTTAGCCCTGTAGCTCCTTCAAAGATGTAGTAGTTTGACATGCCCACTCAGCTGCAAAGAGGCAGGGATATGCCAAGTACGATTTTCACCATCAGCAGGTACCTCAAGTAGTGTAATCCGACATGAGGGCCTTGATGCATAGAGCCCCTCTGATTTGTTTAATTAGCTCTGCAAGATGCAGTTTTAATTTCCCTTCAGAAAGTCACCGTGTGACTTAGGAAACTGAATTTCTTTCAGATAAATCAAGTGGTCAGAGTTAGAAAAGATAACAAGTAGTTTTGCCCAAATTTGGAGAAATAAAGATCATGCAGAGAATATAAAGAATAGAGAGAGATTTTATACATCCTCATGTGTTGCACCTTCAGACTATGGCTGTGGAGCTGTGTTTTTGCTGGTAGTCTGGGACACTGAGCGCCATATGTCCATGCCTTATAACAGCATTACATGCATGGACATTTCCAGATCTGCTGCTGCTCTGGAGACTTGCTGAGGCTCTACTACTTCTCTGGCCAACCATTCATACAATGAAGGAATGCATTTGAGTTTTAAGATGATTATTTGTACATGAATTTATTATTGTCATTCCTACTTTCTTGCAGTGACCGATAGCCATTTCCCTGCTCAGAGAATCCGGTACTCACTCAAGAAAAGAGAACTTGGAACTTGCCCACCAGTTCCAAGGGGTTCTTTGTTAGCATTCTGGTTGTCTCCCATAGCATTTGGTTGTTTAGTGTGATTGTCTTCCCTGTTCTTGGGATGAAAGAGCCACAAAGGAAGCTCATCAGCAGAGCCTAAGGCACTGTGAAAAGCTTCTCCTTGACCCTTAGAGATGAAACAGTGCTGTAACACGGGTATTATCAGTCAAAGCACATACTTTTAAAAAACAAAACTGGCAAAGAATTTTTCTTCTAGCTAATTCACGTAGTTACATAGAGGAATTATAAATTCCTTGCAATATAAAGCAAGCTGTAGGAATTAAACATGGAATTTCTCTTCTGTGTTCTCTCTTCGAATAACAAATATTAAGCTGTTTAAGGAGATAGATGTATCTTCAACTTTTTTTTTCCATCATGTAATTTCAAGTGCAGTTTTTTAGATTCTAATCCTCTCAGTTGATGGTGTGCTGACATTAATATTCAGAATATCATTAAGTACATATTAAAATAATGTATTGAGTGGAATATATTGCAAATGTAATGTTCTTATGATCATATATTAATGAATTAATCATTAGTCCGAATTGTTTGATGTTTCAAAGAAATGCATCATTACTTTGAACCATCTAAATATTTTTTCAGTGTAATACATCCTTGATATGTTGTAACCTTAATAATAAATCAGCATACAGCTAGGCTTCATTATGTTAAATTACCTAAAACAAGATTCTTTAGCTTGATAAATATATCATGTAAATGATCTCATCAGCTGGGAGACTGAGAGATAGAAAAGACTGGTGAATTAGCATGTGTCTGGAAGTAACAGGAGAGCAAACAGCAAAATTTGATGTGTTTTTGGAATTAAATAAGCATTAACATGTCTGTGGAATTAATTGGATAAATCAGCACTCAAAACTTATCACTAATTACCTCTTGAGTTTAGCATTATTACGTTGGTCTGTCATACAAGAAATGTAGAATGGTAGCTGAAAATGAGTGTCTGAAAATGACGGTATTTCTTTATATAGACATGACCTTTTAGAAGGGCTATGCCTCTGAGGAACAAACTTCTGTATTTGCTAGAAAACAGATGACATTTTTAGTTACAGAAAAAAGAGAAATTCTTTTACATTAAATTAGAATATAATTACTTCCGTCCCAGATAATTTCCAGTAGCTGAACATGTCTTAAGTTTTGTACGCATTCTGGAAAATAAATGATATATGCATTTGCTCCTAAATTTTCTACATTTTAAAATGAGACCATGAATTCTGACACTACTAGAATCAAGAACATAATTCTGTCTGTCACCAAGTTAAGAAAATATTGGATACTTCTTTAAAAAATAGCAAATTGAAGTAGCTGCTGGAGCAGACTGTTGAGAGATGGACAATTGAATCCTTCTGGTAATGTTTGTAAAGAAAAATGCTTATCTAAAAGTATAAAACAAACATTTTCTCATTAAAATGTGTAATAGTAAAAAATGTCATTTATCAAAGGAAAGTTGATTTTAACTTCTTATGCAAAATTGACATTATTTTTCACATCAGTATTTGAGATAAAGGGTAGTTGTTTACAATCAGAACAGAATACGGATGTTCACTTGCAACATCTATCATAAAACTGAAATGTTGAATGAAAAATCCAAATGAAAATTTTCTCTTTTAATTATCTATAAAGTAAGGAAACATTTTAAAATCAGGCCTGAATTAAAATAACCTGACAGTGGATGTGTTGAAATATAACAACTTGAGGATTAGAATTCACTCAGATTGCTAATGAGAAATATATTCTTTCTGCGGAGTGAAAATGTCCTCTTTTTTTGCTGTTTAGTTGTTCTCAAATAGATATATATAGATAATGAGATAATTTTTATATACATTTTTATATATAATTTTTATGTACATTGGAAAATCATCTTATGTAAGCTTGTGTGACAGTAACTCAAATACTTTTGTGTTATTTAGAGATGTAAATTTTCGCATAAATTCTTCAGGAAAGGTTGAATGGTAAGGTAGCATCCAACAAAACACCTCATTTTGATTCAGTATCTTTATTTATTTATTTCCTGAATTTAAATCTGAATATTAATAGGGTGTGCAGAAAGTATTTAACTAAGAAATCAAATCTAATTTAAAAATTCATAGGCTGCTTTAGTAAAAGGATTTGTAGAATATAGTTAAAAATTCACACCTAATTAAAAATATCATACTAAATTAAAAGTGAGAAAAGTGTTTTCATGATAACTATACTCCTGCAGATAAATCAGCTTTTCCATTAATACTATTTATTTAATGTTCACCATAAAGTTAATGAAATGCTGGAAGGTAATTTGAGATACACAGTTTTGTGGGTTTTTTTCTTGTTAGGTTAATCCTCTGTGTATTTTAAGGTCCCACACTGATTACTTTTCAGTAATTGGTGAAGCTTGTGTCCATTAAAAAGCCTCACGAAAGATGATTTGCAGCAGCTATGTAAATACATTTGAAATTTATCTCAGCTGAAAATTGCTATAGGTGCCAGCAATTACTGTTGATATTTATTTACAAATATTTATACATATACAAGCAAATAAAAGTAGTTATCCGATTCAGAACTGATGATCATAGAGCCTATATGTGTGTATATACAAAAGCATGTTAGCCTTGTCCTGCTGTCTCTATTATCCCTTGAGATGATGCCAATGAGAACAGAAAGGTAAGAAGCTGTTGGAAGGGATCACACTTGGCATCTAGTCCCATGGATTCCTGGGCAATTAAACACTGTGATAAATCTCTCTTTCCTCTATTTCTACTATCACTGTTCATTTACTGTAGGACTCAGAAGCTTCAAGCAAAGATGAGTATTCATTTGTTGATTTTTTTAGATTGGCACAGGCAGGGTTTGTAGTAGAGACCACCTGTTGCAGAGGCCACATCTGTCTCTCACCTTTGTCGTCTCCTATAAGAAAAGTCAGGTCAGTGGTTCAGGCTATCCAAGCTATCACTGTGGCCAGTCATAATAGTAAACCTATTTTTCCATAAAGAAGACCCTCTTAAACACAAAAAGCCCAGTACAGACCAGGAGGCCACTGATACTTTAGCTATCCCACATAAAATCAGGGTTGTTAGGTATCATTTGAATTACAAATATGTAAGGTATTATTTGACTTACTTCAGATCTGTAGACACGTTCTGTGTGATTATGAGCTGTGCCAGCTGCTGGTTAAGTGGTTAGCATTAAGCCAAATAAGGCACCCAGAGGATTGTTCTGACACCACTTAACCCTATTGCTTATTGATTCTAATATAGAGTTTCCACAAAATAAAAGTAGTTGGCACCCCCCCAAAAAAGAACCAGAACACAGGTTTTAAAAAAAACTGCAAAGCCCACATTTCTGATATCACAGAACATAATCCAGCATGTGAAAAGTGTTGTTCATGTGCAACACATTGGTGATATTAAATAACTCTGAATATCAACAGTAAAAAAAAAAATCTACATATCAAAAAGTTAAAAGAACACAATTATAGTGCATTCTCTCCCTTTGTTTGCTTTGCCAGTATCCCAAGAATGAAATGTGCAGGTTGGATGATGTCTGTGGTGGTTTGTATGTGCGTATGTCTGTATATGCACAGAGAAAGAGATAGTCTGTACCGTGGACAGGAGCATTTGTGCTCAGTTAAATGGTGTCATTGGATTTTTCAATGCTATTTTGCCCCTCTACTTAATTTCTTTCTTTTCTCTGTGGAGTCTCATCAAGAAACTAATCGACAGAGTAAAAGAGCCTTGGCTTAGAGTACCTTTCATACAGGTTTTTAAATCAATTTTCAGCCATGTATATGGATTTATATAAGGCCTTCAATTAACTTGCACATTAACACTGGTAAAACAATTTTAGATCCTTAACTTATCAGGATTGCAGCATGCAAGGGATTTGAATAGCTGACCAGAATTTGTCATCAGAGATTTCTTCACTATGCTCATATAATGCTGGTCACCAAACAGAAGAGGTAACAAATGGACTGAGAGTGTTGCATTTCTGAAATTTTCCGTTCTTTAAGGATAAATGCAGTCTGCATACTGCTATCTCACAGGTTTAAATGAGGGTGGTTCTGAAGGCAGACTTTCTTGTCATTCCTGTTGACTTCATTCAGAACTGATGGTATTCTCTACCTAAATAAGTTCATCTCATTTGGTTTTGTAATTGTTGGAACATTTGATTTTCTCTTTGTTTCACACTATCATATATTTTATTAGTAGTTACCAGTAAACTTCAGTTCTAAAACAGTGCTTAACTTTACCCATTGGAACAGTGTTATCAGCATCAGTGAAACAGCTCATACAGAAAACCTCAACCTGTGCTGTGTCACTTGCTCTCTTGAGAGTAGAAGTTGTTAGCCAGGCATACACATAAAATGGTTAATGCATCTAAATTTATGTGAGAAGATGAATTGAAAGGCATTGATTGCTTCTCAACATTTAGACATCTATTTTAAAATTGTATGTATCTCAGAAAGTCTGCTTGAAAAAGTGAGCTATTCCTGTGCTTTCAAGGTTATTTTAATCATTGTATGGTTGTTTTTAAGGTTTGATAAGAAACAGGATCCTACTATATTCTAGACGTTAAAAAGGTATGGTCCTTACCATGTAGGACCTGGATCACTCTAAAATCCAGTTTAGTCATTTGATGTCAATTTCCACTTTCAGAAAGTGCAAGGCAAATCCAACCTCATGGACGGAAAACATTTCACTGCACTGAATATAAGATGATCTTTCTAATTGTTCAAAGGTACCTACAGTATTTTAACCTGTCGTACATGAACTTCTTCAAATTATTTTACATCCAATCCAAAATGATATAATTGTCCTTTAGCTAGACAGAAAGATAAGGAGTGAGTTTCATATGTAATTATTGCGTTATCTGCTCAAAATTTTGAATGACTAAATGACATTATTCTTATGCAGTCCTGCAGAATGCCAGTCTTGGCTGCTGTCATTGTAGCAATGAGAGGTTGTCTGTTCTTATGGAGGTGTAGTGAGGACATTCTGGTAGAATTAAGGAATTGTTTGAGTTGGAAGGAACCTTTAAAGGCCATTTAGTCCTACTCCCCTTAAGGCAGCAGACTGCCTTATGCATGTGGCGAGAAAATACGTTCTTTGTTTTGTTTCAGGTAGGACTCACTGGTGACCCTATTGGTTCTGAAACGAATTGAGTTGTCTGTGTGGCAAAATGAGAACTAAAGAATATGAACTGCTCTCTTCAAATGCCTGAAAGCTGATTGCAGTAAGAGCGGGGCTGGTGAGAGGTGACAGGACAAGGGAAAATGGCCTCAAGTTGCACCAGGGAAGGTTTAGGTTGGATATCAGGAAAAACTTCGTTACAGAAAGGGTTGTTAAGCACTGGAACAGGCTCCCCAGGGAGGTGGTTGAGTCACCATGCGTGAACATGTTTAAAAACTGTTTGGATGTGGTGCTCAGGGCCATGATTGGGTTGTTAGGGTAGTATGGTTAGGTTGCGGTTGGATGTGACGATCTTGAAGGTCTTTTCCAACCTGAGTGATTCTATGATTCTATGAATGGAGCTTATAAATTCATGAGAAAACTGCATGGTATTACAAAGCAGGTCTTGGTGGAACTGTTTGTGTGAGGTTTATTTCTTGTCTATAGTCTTTACAGAACTCAGGAAATAAGAGCTTGTTATGATCTTTACACCATTACTGATGGTTTTCAATTGAGTTATATTATGTCATGACTAGGCACTAAACTGAATTCTGTCATTGCTGTCACACTTGAGCTCAGAAATTTTATGCCATTACCAGACACAAAAAGGACAATGCAATTAAAGTTGTCCATTCCCAATGCAGAAATGCATAATGTTCTACGGACTAATTGAAGATCTGAGCACACAGATGACTAGGAATTGCCCAAGAATAAAAGTTCACTTGAAAATAGAGTAATTAAGTTAATCTTCTGATAGTCAAATTTTACAGTAAGTGCATGTATCAAATATCAAAGTAAGGAACTTAAGAGGTAATTAAAAGTAATTCAGGCATTAAATTAAGCTTCTAGCTATATGAAGTGGTAGTAATTGCAGACGTCAAAATTAGAACCATATTGTAATCAGAGTAACTACAGTGTAATTAATGTAACTACACCACACAGTATCTACAAAAATAAAATATAATGCGCTGGTTTTGCAGAAAACGTAACTATTTTAACTGAAGAGCAAGTCATGGAACAGTTCTCAAAACATGAACAAAACTGTCTGTACTCAGGATATGTCCCACTTTCCAAGTTCTGAAAAAAAACTGCTCTTTAGCTTCCAGAAGTCTATATCAGTTTGGCATCCTCCCCTAACTGTGCTATCTGGAGGTATGCTTGGGCAGTGCATGAGCTTTGCAGACTACCTGGAAAAGCAGGAGTTATGGGCAGGCAAAGCCTCTACACTTGCTTTCTGCAATTAAGTTTGTCAGCATCTCTCTCAGGAAAGTCCTACTGGCTCATTAGGGGTAATTGCTGGCAGACATCTGATCCCTTGGAAGATCAGGCTGTGGGGAGGGCTGGAATGAGTGAGGTGAGGAGCACCTGCAAGGCAGATGGATGCACCTTTAATCATTCCTACAATTGACTTAGAGCTACAGGAAACTTGACCTTTTCTTTGATTAGAATCTGAGCTGATGAAAATCCTTTCCTTTTCTGCAATCAGTTGCCACCTGAATTAGGCCGTTAGATATATTTCTACCTGTCTGCCCTAGGCATGTTGTTAATGCTGATGTGATTAAAGTAATTTATTACAAATCATTGGGTCTGAAGAGAGATCTGATATTGTAAAGCAATATTTTAAACCAGACATTCTAAAAGATACAGCCAGTATAGTACAGCCAGTGTAATGCTTTGTTTTCAATTATTTTATGTGGCAAACTTGATGTTTTTATCTCTGGCATGAACAGTAGCTTTCCCAGTACATATGTTATAGGGTAACCTGTACATGATCTGTGAAGCAAATGGAACTAAGAAATACTGATTACATCTCAGTCCTAGCAGAGACCGTACCATTTTCCTATGCTGTAGAACCACATTAGGCAGTATAAAGTCGGTTTTCCAGGTAATTCTTTGCAGTTTTGTGTAACCCATTTTGAGTTTCAGGGAAGGCTTCTTGCTTGTTATTTCTCTCTCCCTCTTTTCTTCTTCTACGTCCTCATTTATTTCATATATTTGTCTGGAACATGTTCAACTTTAATTTTACGATGGAGTGTAAAATTAGAGCAGCTTGCCTGTAAGCAAGAAGTCCAGCACTTACCCTACCAAGTTCATTTCAGAGAGGTTCTCCTTTAGTCTTGCCAGTGCTTTGACACACTGAAAGCAGAAGGATGGTCCTGGGGTACAGGAGTCTTCATAGAATCAGTCGTGCATCTGTAGGTTGACTTTTGGAGCTTCAAGCATTTGTTTGCTGATTTCTGTGGGTGTGTTCAGGCACCTCTGTGTGTAGAAGGTCAAAGGCACAGGGACCCCCAGGAATACCTTTGTGTTTCCAGGACTTGACTCAACAGTTCATTATTGGATCTAGCTGGAGAGATGTGAATTGCTTTGTGTAATTACCCAGTTGAACTGCTGAAATTGCCTGAAGGATAAATTGTACATCACATTTATGGCATTTATTACTTTTTCATCTGATGGAAAAAATACAGTAAATTGCTGTGCAAGTCTGATCAAACTAAGGACCAAACTGTATTTATCAATAGTCACAGGTTAACTTGCAATACAAAGAAGATTCACAGAAAAGACCGAAATTTTGTTAAAACTTGCTTGACTAATGCACAGTGCTACATCAATGAAAAAATAGTCTTTTCTATTATTGTGGATTACGTAAAATAATGAACATTTAGAACAAGAGATCAGAGAACAAAAAAAGCATTTTTGATTTAAAGATGTGATTAATTCAGTAAAGTGTGGCCCTTCAGTGCTTTCCAAAAGAAAATTAGAGCTATTTTTTCACTTGGATTAGAACCAACTTTTATGGGTTGGACACCTGTCCAGCAAGAGTGAAAAGAAGCTACTAGCTCTTTTTCTGGGATACTTTTTTTTGCCGACTCCTGCAAAGTCCTTAAAAAAACAAAAACAATAAATTGTGTTATTTTTGGATTACGTAGGGATCCATTTCATGTGGATCAAAATCAGAAATAATATAGGCTTAGAGTTGCTGTTTTCCATGCTTTGATCACAAGAACCGATAATCTTTTCTGTTTCTGATGTGAAAACACATATATGCTCTATTATTGTCTGTATATTTGAATTCCACCATTTTCCCTGTTTTCCAATTTCCAGCTGACCACTACAGATTTTACTTCCAAAAGGGCCTTTGCTTGGGCTTTAAGACTGTGGCCCGAATTTGATAAGTGCAATGAGCTGCTGGCATACAAAGCAGACATTAAATCTTCAGGCATAAAGGTGCAATACAATTTACACCTGTGCCTGAGTGCTTTTGCAATGTTGTAAGTACTGAAGTGAAAACCATGGTGGAGATGGTTGAAAACATGTTGTGCATTACAAATGTAGGCCTGGAAAAGTATCTGAGATTTGTGGACATTCTCTATGCTGCATTAGTGCTGTGCAGGGGTTTGAAAATGCCATTAATGAGTTTAATGCTTATGGTTTAGGGTGTATATTTGGGTTGTTGCAAGAGGATAATTTGCTGCTTGTACTACTTTCATCCTTTTCAAGTAGTCTGTTCCAAAAAAAAGGGTAAGTATAGCTCCACTGGCAAGTGTTCTGGAGAGAGTTATAATTGTAGAAACAAAGTGTTCTTTAAAGCAGATTTTGGGGAGTCAAAAATGCTATACAGAAGACTTGACCATGTTAAACTGAAGCAGGTAACATCATTTACTTTGAAATGAACTGAGGTAGTGGCTTAATCTCTTTTTTTTTCTATGCCATCTCATTACAACAGTGAATGGAACCTTATTATATCTGTATGCTCCAATTTGGAGTGATGGTTACTACATTTTTGAGAGACCTGATTTCTGCATGGGAGCTAATAACTTCTGGCCATGCTCTTCTAAGGAACAGCTGTTCCCATCAGGAATTAGGTTATTTCTGTGTGTCTTTGGAAGCACTGGCGGATGTTCAGAGAACTTCTAGACACAAATTGTCCTATAAGGGCTCTCAGAAAGAGCATGAGCTTGTGTGCCCTATATGGCAAGGTTAATAGTTCTGTTAAATCTGAACACTCTGCCATAAATTCTTTGAGTTCTGAGTAACAATAAAGCAAAAGTTGTGTTTTCTTGTTTTTAAGGACTTTAAGGTCCTCGGCTCAGATTTTTCTCTAAAATTGTGACAGCATGAGGTGTCTAATAGATTTTTTTTTTAATTCTGAGATATGACAACATCGTAAGTCTGGAGTTTAGAAGTTCATAGGTGGAAATACTACATAATGCTTTTCATTTCCATCTTATATTTAGCTGATATGGAAAGAATGTAGCTGTGGGAGCATGGGCTGCATCTAAGCCATGGTACAGGAGTGGCTGTGCAGCTAGAACTGAAATTCTTGGTCTTTAACGGTGTCTACAGGGCTTCAGAACAAACAAACCAGTACTTCAGAGCTTGCCTCAGAGTACATTTGTCTACAGTGTGGGTAAACTCCACTACGTAATCAATCTCATCCTTTTGGTATTGGCATGTGAATGATATTGGGTGTAAAATACCACAAGAGCCCTAAAATCACCTGCCATGAGGACTGAAGAGATGTATGAGCAGTTTGATGCTCTGGGTAGAGACTGTGTAAGTAAATAATATGTGTACATGGAACCAGATTTTAAGACTACTATGGGCTGACAGCCTCTCCAGGGCCATTGCAATTCAGTCTGGATTAGCTCTCTTGTGCCTGATTCTTGGCTGGAACATGGTTTAATACGACAACTTGGGGTACCAGTCAACAGCTTGATACATGAAAGTGAATTGAATACCTTCATACATTAATGAGTGGTAATTTCATTCCTAGGTATCAGCGCATATATGTTTGCTAGGTGAGCCCCACTGATATAAATAAGGTAGCAACCGTTGATTACCTTCAGTTGCTTTAATTTTAATGCTGTACCATATGCATTACAAAGATTCTCTTGAGTAAGAACTTTGGATGCCACGTTAGAGTGCTGACAGGTTTCTCTTCTGCTTCCCAATTGAGCCTCAATGACTAGCTCTTGTACGGCATGACCTGATCACCAGGACAGGTCAGCCAGAACAGTACTTCAAATTGGGTTGGATGTATCTTGAATTAAATTAACTCCTGCTGCTTAGGCCACTCCGACCTCACTTTCTGAGCTGAATGGTTTACTCATCTACTTTCATCTCTACAGGATGAGATACTGGGTCCAAAGATCAGAGAACTGAAAGGACTTCAGGGAACTTTGTAGCCTGTTACAATGACAGCTGGGGGAGGGATGGCAGGAGCTACCTTTTGAGCAGCTACGCACCAGGTGAGAGCAAACTCTAAAGCAGAGGGCAAGGCTACTGGAGCGTGCCATTCCTTAACTTTGTTCTGGAGCTGGTGATGACAGCTCCTGCTGTCTGCTCTATGTGCAGCTGAGACTTTCAGGAGGCAGCAGGAGAATGGACCAGAATGAATGACAGGTTTCTAGGTTAAGGCCCTCATGATTCATCTTTGTTTTGTTCCTTACTCAAGTCACAACTCAACAAAACTGTGAAACCAGTGGTGCTTTTAAAGTCTCTAATAGTAGAAGGCCGCCCTCCTGCCCCAAATAAAAGGCTGTGTTGGAGCCTTAGAAGTTCATATTCATATGTATTTGGAGGACAGTACTTGCAGTTCACTCCATCGTGAACCTGTCATTTGCAACTCCATCAGTCACGTGGTGACCAGAGCTGCCCTTGCAAAATATTAGGGGCCATGCTGATATGTATTGGAGAGAGAGCAGAGTTGTAGGACAGGATGAGGAACAGTGAGGTAGATGCTGAGGTGGAAGGTTGGGATGAAGAATGAAAGAATTAATAGGCAATTTGTATACAAAGAAAGGGATAGGAAAGAAGGAGAAGCAATTGCAGAGAATACTGAGGGACAATACAATTGAAAAGCACAGAAAATGTTTTATGGCATGGGAACTTTGTAGAAAAATAGTATCAAAAGACTTAGTGTGTATATGCATATGCAAATGATGTCAAAGTCTAATTCTAAGATTAAGGCAAAGAAGGTAGCCTAGAAGAAGACGAAAATTGCACGTGTGTATAAGAGCAAGATAATTATTTCATGGGAAACTTGCCTTAATTTTCTGTTTCAACCTGTAATTTAGTTATGGCTGTTCTTCCTTTAATACTTCCAATAACAAAACTGGTACCACCTGTTTTCTTTATATGGAGCTCTGTGATTTTTTCCAGAGTACTAATTTTGAATTGCCTCAATAATTCAAATAAACAGGAATTATCAGTTTATACGTTGCTGCAGTGCAATGAAAGTCAACATAATGTAGAGCTCCACAGTGAAAAGAAGAATTATGACCTGATCCCTGTTACCAAATATTTGCCTTACCACTGTGGCACAGAGCTCTTCCATCCCAAGCTGATTTCCAGTGCAGAGTTAAACTGTGCTGTGCATACACCACAGTGTAGGTCAGCACTACCCTGATAATCTCAGTAACTGTACAGGCATGCTGGTGGGCATCTGTTCTCAACTGGCTTCTCAGACTGTAAACCAGGAGTCATACCTCTGCTTTAGCTCAGAAGAATATAATAGTATGTAGAAACAAGAAGGGAAGAGATTATCTTCTCAGTCAGTGATGCTCTGAAAGATGGGGCTTAGACTTCCCATCAAGCCTTCATAAAATGGAGGATTAGAGCTGGGCCAGCTTGTTTCCCTTCACAATCCCGGGCTGCTTTGGGGAGATCATTCAAAATTTTCCCTTTCCAAGTTCGTTTTTCTGCAACCAAAATCACAAGCAGGAAGAAGTTCAGGCTTGAACAGAGCCTGAATGCCCTCACCTGCCTGGAGGTGTATTTCCCATGATCATTTGAGCCCATAAAAGCTGACAACACATTGTATGATACCATGCTCCTTCCTAGTGAATAAATAATGTCTACACTGTAGCTTTAAAATATTATACTGCCCTCTATTTCCATAGATCTTTTTGTAGATTTTTAGATTTTTTTTTTAGATTATTGTGTGCAACATATTTTTTTTGTGCCATGCCTATTTCTTCCTTGCAGTAAATATTTCAATAATCGCTTAAAAGTACAAAAAAAAAAAATTAGTGTCTGCAGCTGAGCTCTCAAGGGCAACAAACTAATAACAAATGTGTGAGTGAAAGGGAGAAAGAGACTTGATAAGGCATTTCTAAACCATTATGACAGGCAGCAACAGTGAGGAAATGTTTTTAACCAATGAAACTTAATTAAATTTTATCGTTCTCTGTAAAATATTCTGGTTGCAATCCAAGAAGGACTCAAGCACAAATGCCTTCCTCTTTAGTGCCTGTCTCCTCAAATGGCTCACATGACCCTGTGTTAAGCAGTTTGGCTCCCTGAGCACATCATGCAAAGGACTTGGAAGAAATAGGCTGTAGCAGGACATTACTTACAAATTTTGTGCTGGTTTAAGCAGCCCTGTTGGTGTTGTTTGCTCTCTCCTCATCACCTTTAATCCGCATCAGCTGCTGACCAGGTCTGTGATACATCTGTCTCTGTACAATGCTGTGCACGTAGCTCTCAGTGAGGTGATAGGGAGCATGAGTGCAGATGGGGCAGAGCACAGATGGTCCCAGGAAACACAATGTAATGCAAAGTGTTTAGGTCTCATTCTTTCACATGTTCTGCATTTGATGATGATGTGTGTTCCTGATGATTTCATACTAATAGAGGTATGGGAAACAGGAAAAAAGATGCATTTTTCTAAGGGAATTTCCATGCCACAGCAGATGTGGACAGGAAAGCAAAAGAGTTGAAGAGGGGCATTTCAGAATTAGTGTAAGGAGATTTTGTCTCAGTATCTAAATATGATAACACTTTGTCACATGTTTTTCTGACAGCCAGAGTCACATTGGAGCACTGAATGGAGAGAAAAGGAGCCCTTGGGAATGCTGACAAACATCAGCTTGCAGAAATAAAAGACAGGTTGAGATACTCTGATGGAAATTAGAGCAGATGGGAGCTGGCTAAGCTTAACTGAGTCCTCCTAACATTGTAAGCCGCTTTCATTTTTCCAGTTGCTGTATGATCATTGAAGCTCTTTAATGACAGTGCCTTAATGTAGGCATGATATCTCACTAGAAGTTATTAGGCATAATCATTTTTCTTTCATTTACGTTATTTAGTCTTTGAGTGGGAAAGCTGTTAAACATTCTCGTAAACGTTTTGAGAAAAATTATTTCCTTTTTGCTGTCTATTCTGCCCCTAATGCCATAATACAGAGACCTGAACTGTGTCCCTTGCTCGAGAGATATGTAGATGCACAGCACACTAACTCTGCATTTTCTTGACTTTCTGGAATATACATTTTATATTTCTATACAAAATATTTCTACTTTTTTCCTTTCTCTGTGAGATATTCAGACAGGACAGTGAAAATATAAATAAAATGACATAGCAATTGTGTTGTCTGATTTTTGAGAATCTGTGAAGGTTTATTTTGTGAATCTGAATTTCAATTAGTCTCACTGCAAAATTGAGGCCAGCTACTTTGTTGGCCGCAATCTCCACTGTGTTCTGTGGCTGGTGAGCAAGTACCACTCTCATCATTTCCCACACGTGCCCTAAAGATAAGAACTGAATTTCATCTCAGACAACGAGTAGGTAGCAGAACTAAATCTAGATCACAGTTTGGTGCATTTAGGTTTGACATTTAAATACAGCTGCTGAAGGTCTTCCAAAGCCCTGAGATGCTTCTACAACTATTAGCTGCTGTTGCAAGCACACTGGAGAGATGGCCCTTCTAATACAGAGCTGTGCTTTTGAGGTAATTTAACTGCTGAGTGAACACCAATGTTGTGTTAAAGAAGACTAAGTTTACATTAATTAATTCAAAATAGGGTAAAATCTGCTTCCTGTAAATCTTGAGGGCCCCTGAGAAACTGCCTTATATGTGTATGGTTTGCAGAGCCCTTAGAGGATATTAGTCTTAAAATAATTTAGTGTCTGACAAAAACTGGTTCTGAAGTTCCTCCATGGAGTGTGTCGTGGGTAAAACAAAACTGCCTGAGAACGGTGTTATCATCCTACAGAGGCAGGCCAGAATTAGATACAGTGTCTGCGTATCACAGTGACAAGATGCTGGTCTGTGAATTCAAACACAGGTGCTGCCGTGAAGAAATGAGCATTGGGCTCAATATGCAGTATGAAATTTTTCCTTGCTTTGTTGTTTCTCTTTCCTAAACTAACTGTCACTGCATTGTTTTGTCTGTGTCCTTCTGGAAAGCCTCTTCAAAACATTAAGAGCATTGGGCCTGTAATCCAGAACAAGGTCAGAAGCGGTTTCATAGCAGTTGATGCACTTTAAGGCATACTTCAACTTCCAGCAAGTTTAATTTAGCATTAGGTAGCCTGCTGAAGACTGAACAAAGCATATTAAGTTCAATTTTATTTCTCCGTTGCTGAATTGAAAAAATTTGAAAAGGTTTTACATGAAACCCAGCTGTATATTTTTTTAGCTTGCATTTGATTCTCATCAGTCTACTGATTTCTGTTGTTTGTTTGGTTTTTTTTTGACAGAATATCTAGTAATATTTTTGTGCTCAAACGTAAGCTCATGTTGTGTATAATCTGATGGAAATGCATTTTAAAAAAAGCAAATACTATGTTTGTATAGGCCTGCAACTGATTTACTGAAGTTCAGTCTCTGAGTTAAGTTGTATTCCATAGGGCAGGGCAAGAGCACAAAAAATAAATGCAACGTGCAATGGAGGAACAGCTGTTGCGGAAGATGGATGTTTTGCTGTAATGATGTAGCTATGATTATTAATTTATTTAATAGAATTCAGAAAGGATTCATCTGTTAGCTGTCATGATTTTATCTCTGGGAATCTGTGGGTTGCCATAGGCTATGGGCATGCTGTTTGCTTGTTAACAGCATCCAAGGGGGGTCAGCTGAGAAACAGCTTTGGTTATTACCATTCCATTTATAGTTCAGGATTCAGTTGGAACATCCCAGCCAACATTTTGTCCCTCGGTTTCCTAAGATTGCAGACACCAGCTGTAACAGCAGCCTTCCTCTCCCAGAAAATCGTTCCTCCTTTGACGAATTTTTTACTGTAACTGACCTTGTTGTTTTTTTTTTCTTTCCTTTCTACAATTAATTGCTGTTTGTATTACAAGGGTACCTACAGGCCAGCTAGAAAATATGACTTTCCTATTCTAGCCGTTGTCTATACACATCACTAAAACATATGTTCTTCAAATGTCTTATAGGCTATGTTTAAGGTGGTATGATAGGTGGGTAAAAACTGCAGATGTAGGGAGCACAAGGTAACAGTAGGATGATAACATCAAATATAATAAGCCATCTGCTTCTAGTCGCTATCAAGGAGTTTAATAATGACATTGTTTTCAAACGTTTTGAGAAAAAAAATGAGATTTTGGTGACGTTTATAGGATGCTGCATTTTTATTCACTGCTCCTTTACTGTTGTTTTCAGTTTTGTGTTTTTCCTCATTCTTTCAATGACATGTATTAAACAGCTTTTTCCGCCAAAGTGGCAACTGTCTTAAAATATGCTGGTATCACTTAGAGGCAGAGGTGAAGGGGATTTTTATCCTGCCGTGTGCACCGCCAGAAAGCATATAACTCAGTCTCAAGCAGTTACTGATTGTAATCTGGGGCTGTAATTCAAGTGGTCTGATTGAATGCAGGGGGTGATAATGCTTGTTCTAATTATTATTATGAGGAAAAAATACCACCAAGTGATCATACAGTCACAATTCCCTTATCACCTGAAAACTGTGCATACTTGCATTCTTTGATGTGGTTTCTGAGAAACTAGTGGAAAAAAAAATGTGGTAATTTCATTTTCTCTCTTTCTCTATTTCATGTTCTATGTTTTTTTGGAAAATATAGGAGTGTGGAATGTCCGTCTGACACCTATCCTACCATAAATCTGACATACATTTAGAGAATGATCTTTGATTTCAAATGACTTGCTTGTAAATTTTCTGAGGAATGTAAATGGCATGGATCAGGATCAGTTTTCATTCAATCTCAGTTGAATTCTCTTCCATCTTGTTGAAATATGGCACAGTAATTCATAAAACTAATGAAAGAAAAAGCCATGAGTTATAAGAATTACACATATATATGCACTCAGGTTTCACTCCGCTCTTTATTTTTAAGTTTAGCAAATTGCTGAAAGGAAAAGAAAATGGGAGTGCTGAAAAAAGAAAAAAAAATATCTTAAGCAGCGTTTCTCAGTCTGACATTGGTGCCCTTACAAGTTTCAAACACATCATCACCAGCAAAATATCACAGTCCCAAGACGAGGCTGAGTTTTAACCTCTAACTTGAGTTGGCATTGTCGGGCAGCTCTGCTGGTGTCCTGTAGTTGCTCACCTTCTTGTCCATCTTTCCATGTTCTCTGCCAATTAGAAAGCATAAAACTGCACCAATGCAGCAGAATTTTAAAAGTACTTTGAAGTGATAAATACTGTGTTAGCCTGAAAAACCTGTGTACCTGTGAATATTAATCAGAACTCTAATGACCTCTTAGCAACGTGAGTTGAAGAGTTGGGTAAAATCCATCAGTCTTTCCTTGAAACTCATCTACTGTGGATGGTGAGTAACATCCTATCTCAGTGACTAAGTTGGTAGTCACCAGCTTCATCTGAATAATTATTAACTGAAAGCACGAGAGGTGTATGTTATTCATTAGTGCTACTCCACTGAGATATAGGAGACACAAGCTTCAAGTCTGTGGTCTTTTTTGCACTGACGAGTATGTTTAACGTTGGGAAACTGGTGAAAAACACTCTGTTGTCATCTCTTCGCGTATTTTAGCAAAGTCTAAGCCAGCTTTTTTGGATGAGCCTGTGTATGGAAAGGTAGGCTTGCAGAAATTGGCTTCTCAGTAGGGTCAAAGAACTATATTTGTCCATTCAAAGCAATTGTTACAAATGCTCTAAGTAGAAATAAACATATTCAAGCAATGGCCAAAATATTATATTTTTATTCTTACTTGTTTGAATAAATGGCTTTTAATTATAAACACTGTGTGCATACTAATTGTGTAACTAAATGACCTGTGCTCTTTCCCAGACCCAATTGCTAATACATTCCCTGAGTAGCGTAAAGTCTGCTCTCCCCATCTCCAGGGCTGGAATTATGGTGGCAGTTCTCCTTCTATCACGAAAGATTTTAAATTCATCTACTGAAGGTAATTATTTTAATAACAAATGAGGAGAAAGACTCATCTGCGTAAATTTCATCTGTAGTGTAACACAGCAGAGCCTAATTTAGGTGTTAATCATGTTTTTGTATTATTTGTAAAACTTCATCTGAAACAAAATAAAGAATATTGTCTCACTAAGAAAACTGTCAGTATTAGTGTGACAGTAATCACATTTTCATTCTATTTTCATAACCAGAGCTTCAAAGCAAGTTGAGAAATATTCATTACCAATGCAGGCTTCAACATGCAAGTGAACAGCTGTATCAGCACTGTCACATATAATTTCTGCAACACTATCAAGCACAAGAGAAGTTTAGCTATGTGCAGAATAAAAACAATGGATTGCTGGATAAGATTAATGCATGTGTTCCGTTAGAAGAAAATAAGCATCTTGGAAACAAAACAAAGCAAATGGGAATATTTTATTATGCTGCTGTTTTAGTGTTTGCTATTGATAAATTCTTTCCCTAAGTCACGTAGTCCCATGGATTTAATAGAGAAATTTTTATGTATTTTTGCTCTCGGGGATTTCTCTAGAAACAGTGCAAAGAAGACAAGAATTCAATAATTTGGTTAGAGTTTCAGTGTTTAAAAACAACTTTGAATTTTGTATTTTTTTTTTCTGTATTCATTCAGAAATTTATTTTTATCATTATTAGGTGATGATTGAACTCTGAAACCTGTGCATATAGTAGAAGGTCCTCAGTGAGAGGCTTCTTGCAATCCTTCAGCTTCCCCACAAATTTTCTCGGACCCGAACTTTGCCCTTCACAACATATGGGGTTTGCAGGCTCTGTGCTCCCGCCTTGAGGGAAGATGCGATAATCATCAATACTAATTTTGAATGGTCTTTAAAAAAAAATTATATTTATAGTTCTTATTAGTTAATTACATTAAAAAACACAGGTTGGTTAAAAACTATTTACCTTAAATATCCCAAGCTGAAGGAGACATTGTGGGACTCTGTAAAGCAGTGACATGTAAGGAATAGTTACTAGGAGTTTTCCTAAATACTGACCCCAAACAAATCCCCTGTATAGGGACTGTGTTTAAAAGGATATGGAAAAAGATGAGGGAAGTTTGAGTCCAAGCTTGTTCTGCATTTTTTTTTATTTTAACACCAGCATCTTTCTTTTCTGACATTACTCCTGAACCTGCAGTAAGCACTGTCCTCTGTGAAGCAGCAGTTTTCATGTAATGCTCTCCCTGTACCAGAGCTTGCTGGAGGTCCCACACAAGTTGTTCTGTGACACTTCACACTGCTTCCCAGCTCAGTACTAACAGATACGCTGTTTGGTTTCCCAGTATTTAAGCTTTGTGGGTGTTACTGGTGAGGTTGCACAGGAAAGCTGTATCTGTTGGTGAAATGCTATACATAATTATGACTGGGAAGTGTAAAATACATGAGAGGCTGTATTCAGTTGCAGATGTACTGCAGCTCTCAGGATGAGTTGCTGTGAGGGTAAATAATTTCCACTGGTGCAGGAGATAATGGGAAACCCTTCTTTTAGATCAGGACTTGGAAACTGCACGTTGTGTAACTTAAAACGGTAAAAAATAGAGACTTCATTTACTCTCCAGCAGCTGTGCTGAGCATTGCTGAATGTTTCTCTTTGGACCTTTAGATATTTTTGCTTCTTTTTAAGCTCCCTCTCCACCTGTTGCCAGTTCCCTGATCATCTGTGCAGCACAGCATGCATGGCTTGGGATGGGGACAGTACTAATTGCCCTAATAGATGTTTTCTTTTTGGCATTAGCATGAATAGTTTCCTGAGCCATCAGCTGAAGCATAACTTTCCTATTTCATTAGTGTTGGGTTCCCAGGACCTAGAAATACAGCCACCTTTGAAGCTGAATAATCTTTTATATTTTTTTCCATCTTTCTATGTATACTTCACCCATCTCTATTCCCTGAGAGCCTTTGTGGTGCTGTGTCTGAGTGCTGACTGCAGCAGTGTTTCTCCACATCTGGCAAACGTTGAGCTCTGTTTGTTTTGAGGCTGACCTCTAGAAAGGAGCAGATCCTACTTCACTCCTCAGCATTGATTTAAACATTTGAAGGAAGAAGATGTTTTTTTGCTTTGTGAGTCTTCTGCCAAGTGCTGCTGCTGCCAGTCACTCCCAAGTTTTTTTTATTTCTAGTTCCATCTCTTTCCCTAAAGTAGGGCTTCCAAAACAGTGCAGTTTGTGGTGGTTCCCAGAGTTATTTTTTCAGGGAAGTGCATGAGAAAAAGCAATAGTACAAGGGGGAACAGCCTCAAGTTGTGCCAGGGGAAGCTCAGGTTGAATATTAGGAAAAATTTATTCTCAGAGTGGTGAGGCACTGCCACAGGCTGCCCAGGGAGGTGGTGGAGTCACTGGAAGTGTTCAAGAACTGTGGAGATGTGGCACTGAGGGATGTGGTTGGTGGGCATAGTGGGGATGGGTTGACTGTTGGACTTTGTGATCTTAGTGTTCTTTTCCAACCTTAATAATTCTATAGTTCTGTAAGGTGACTATCTAGGGCTGTTTGAAATTGCAGGGATTACTGGGAAACATTTGTAGAGAAAGTGTGTTACATCTTGCTAGGTGTTTTACTAAGTAAGCACTAGTTTATTTCTGTTAGGCTGTCCTTTTTAAGGCTTTATCTACAATACATTTTATAACAATCCCTTAATGTTAATTTGTTCATAACAGAAAAAGAAAGGATTGAACAAAACTAAGTAGGACCTCAGTTGAGACTTGAGAAGAAGAGGTTATAATGCCAAAATATCAAAACAAGTGAATTCTATTATAACAATTTAACAAACATGATGCATGGGAAGACAATCCATGATTTGTGGTTTGAGGATGTGTACATAGGTCTTTCTGTTACATTTATCACATACTGAAAATGAAGCATTGCTCAAAAAGAAGCAGTCTCATTTATTAAATGACCAAAGATGAGGTTAACGTGACTTGCAAACAGCTGTATGAATAACTTGTGCTGGTTTTTCTGAAGTAATAAGAACCTTGTTAATGCTAAGAAAACTGAGAAGCGGAAATGTGCTTGTAAATATAATGGCAACTGATGAGAGCACATCAGTGGTAGGGCTCAGCAGGAAATTATCTAGATAATTTCTTTTTGTTGTTGTTGTTGTTGATGTGGATTTGTTTATAAAACTGGGAAGTGCTTAAGTGCCTATACAATTCATTAAATGGGGAAAAAATGGAATTAGTTTTCAGTAGGACAGGAATCAATCTGTTACATAGTAAGATACTGTGTTAACTAGTACAATGGCACAAAGCATATCAAAAAAGGCCTGGAATATAATGCAGGAGAAATATGCCCATGAGGAACAAACAGTTTGAGTATAATTAAATGTGACTGGAGCTCCCACATTCCATTAAACAAACACAGTACTGGTTGTACTCAACAGCCATCATTGCTAGTACAACTGTTACTGCTGTATGGGCATTATTCTTTCCTTTAAGCCAATGGAATGAATGCTGGTATTGCCTTCTGGCCTACTCCCGGCCTCTCCTGTCACTTGAAATTTATCTGGACAAAGTGCAGACATGTTTGTCACGTGGCATAGTGCAGTTCCAGAAGTGACAGAGGATGGCTTGAATGACCTGAATATGCTTATGTTATCTCAGGCTTTTATAATTCCATTAAAAGCATTTTCCTCTCTGTGATGGAGCAATGTGGAGATGTTTCTAATCTGTGTTCCTCCATCTTGTCCTGAATGAAGTATAGATGCTATCTGGGAAGCAGCTTCGCTTGTGGTCTTGCTCCCTCACTGTAGTCCTATTTCTAGGACTTCCAGCTAGTTTTTTCCCAGTGTCGTTTGTTCAAATGTGACATTTGTCTGCTATCTCCTGACTCCACCTTACACATTTACAGAGACTTTAGCATTAAGGACTAAGCTAAGACTCATATCAGTCTGATTTTGTGCTTATCAACACAGTCCATCCCTTATCCATGAATGTAAACTCTTGGGATGTCTGGCACACACTGCAGCAATCCTGAAATATTACCCAGTAAAGGCAATTTTATCTACTTGCTTTGTACATTTCTGATAAACACAGAGGATGCATAAATGTATTATTTGAACTAATTATAATGCATTTATGTTAGAAAGTACACTTATGCATTACAAGGTAAATAGTGCATTGCATATGTAAATAATTTGCTGTTTCTACAGCACTGTAAATGTTGTTTCCTCAGATTTAACAGTGAACTTACCTTCAGACTTTAACTGATTATTCGGTTATGACTAATGCTTTTATCTGAACTTCACTATTAGTCAACTTTCTGACTTTCTGTTCTGTGATTTTTCTTTTAAAATTCAGTAACCCTGTAGTTCTAACTACTGCAATAAGTAGAGCACAAATATTACGCTTGACAAGACCGTAAGTAGGTAGGGCAGAATTTTGGCCAAACTATCTGTTTTTGCTGTAAAGTACTGTGTTTTTTTAGACTTCATCATAACAATATTATGAGACTTTCTCAGTTGCTGTTATCTCAATGACCTTAAAATTCATTATTGATGTAATAATTATGCACTTCCCTGAGGTGCAGGTTAAATGCTGTAAAGATTAGAAATATGAGCCAATATTAGCTCTGACACACATTTATAGCATTGATTTTACATCTCCTCAGCCCAGCTTGCAATTTATTTGTTCTCTGTGTAGTTAACCTAGCAAGGCATAAGATTTTTGTTTTATGCCGTAACGTTGAGATAAAATGTTGGTGGGAAACTCACCAAGAAGCTTAGCTTTTCAGTTGCCTTCTCTACATAATTTTCCTTTCTAATCTACAGTCTGCTTCTTCTACTGCCTACTTATTCCCCACGGACTAGAGTGCAGGCACACAGGGACAGATTATAATGGTCCACCATTCTATTATCTGCCACCGGTGGTGACCAGTTCTAGGACCTTCTGCACTTTGTGATTTCTTCTGTTTTGTTTTTGGCCTTGATGTTTGCCAGAGAATCTTTTTGTTACACAAATGCGTTAAGAAATCGTAGTTTTTAGTTTACAAAGTAAAAAGAGTGATCAGAATTTTAATTAAATAAAAGTTGTTTTTAATACACTCTGTGTGCCTGAATCTGCTGGAATTTTAAAGCTTCAAAAATGTCTTTATGATTCTGGTTGGTTTGACTTCAAAAAGTAATGGACGCATCATAAATAACACCATGGCCACAACATCCAATGCTTTCCTTTGACTTTTAATACCAGTGTTCTCCTGCTCAAGAATGTCACATCTGCTGTAGTGGTAGTGGTTAAGAGACCAGAAATCATAAGTGATTGTGATGATAGACAAGTATGAAATGAATAAATACAAAACAATCTCCTCTACCTTTTAAAATGCAATGATCGTAAATGACAATATCTCATGTTTCCCTTTGAGGAACCTAGTGATGTTACTGGCTCCATGGAGAATTTGGCTTCTTGAGAAGCTCTTAAGTATAGCTCTTTGGCTGTCTTCTTGAAAGCCTCTCCACAAAAAGCACAGCCCACAGTATTCATGGACAGGTGTTCTAGAGTTTGCATAATGTCATCAGAGCTCCAGTCATTTAAGCTTGCTTGCCCAGATACTGACACGAGCAGTTGTGTGAGTTGTGTGTTGCTGTGGGCTGTGAAAGAGTGATTTCAGACTTGGCTCTCTTTTCCGCAGGTACTAAGAAAGAACCATTCCTGCTGTTCTCCAAGGAGAAAGAGTTGTGCAGAGAGAGATGTATGCACAGAACATATAAAATAATGCTTTTTATCCTTTTCTGTTAAGTACTTTCATGCTAGAGCAAGGCGCAGTCTCCCTGTAGCCCACAGAGTCAATGTGCTGGCAGCTATCGCAAAGTATTTCTTTCTGCTTACAATGATGTGTGCTGTGTCCTGAATGGATTGTCCCTTCTCTTGATGAGACAAATGGAGATTATCAATAAGTGATGTAGAGATAAGATAGATAGTGGCTTGTTAGTGATTTGAGAGTGAGGTGATATGGTACAATAGATTAATGCTTTGCCTTCATTTGTTGACATTTAATCTCTAGATTTTGGTTTATATTCAGTACACAAAGTAACTGAAAATGTCTCCCATTTCGTACTTGTGAAGTTGATATTGGGCTCTGACTTCGAATCAGCTTCCTTGATCTCTAGTGCATCCTTTTTCTTAATAACTCTTTGCTTCTGAAAACTGATGTTTTTTCACCACTTCCGTCCTCAGAGAATTCACTAATTATAGTTCCATATTTTTACCTTGTTCCTCCTTTCTCCCACGAGTTTGATCAGGGGCTCTGTGGTTTTGTTTTCCTCACTGGGCTGCCTGTATTTCCCTGTCATTCCTTGCACCACAGCTGCTTCTAGGGGTAAGGACACTGGGGCAGATGGGCAGTTCCACTTCTGGAGATGGGATGAATAGAAGTGCTGAGTTGCTGCCTCTCCAGCTGAACAGAGCAAACCTTGGAGACATAATTTGCTGCCTCAGATAATCATCAAACCTTCTTAAAGAAAGATATTATTCATTGATGCCCTGATATATCTGTTGAGTCTGAAGACTTCCTGTTTTCCAAGCGGCCATGTAAAGGACTGAAGAGAAGCCTTTCAAAATGGACAGAGCCTTTCCTTGCAAATATCTACCATATGGAGCTCAGGAAGATATAGGAGCATGCATAAGAGCAAAATGGTATCTGTAGTGCGGGTATGAATCTGACAAGGATGTAGGATTGTACTGTTCTATTCTGAAATGCTGCTTATAACAGTGTGATGCCAAGCTGACAATGAATTCAAACTGGGAGTCACAGCTCCTGCGCTTGCAGCCACTGCCAGAACTGGACATGGCAGCCTCTTTGCAGAAGATAACCACTACAGGTGCAGCCTGCAGTTGAGAGGGAGACCATCTTAAAGTCCCTGGTGATCAAATTTGCTTATTACTCAAAGAATTTGTGTAGTCTGGGCAATAATATCTGTGTGAGTGCAGCCTCCCTGCTCCTGTGCCAGCAAGCTGCATTAAGCTCCAGGGAGTTTAAATCCAATGCTGAAACTGAGAGAGCAAATTACTCTGCGGATCTGCTGAAGGGTGTCAGCCCTGTTGATGCATTTGTTGATGACCCTTCTCTTCTGGGAACTGCCCCTGCTGTTAAGAGATTTCCTGCTCAGCAATGACTAGATGACCCATTCCACCTCCAGAGGGAGAGACTGATGGGCAGAGAGCAGTGCTCAGATTGGGCTCTGTGACTGCATGTGAAGAAGGAGAGGGAGGTGTATGTCTTCCTCGTCCCATCGTATCATCCTTGCACAAATGACAATGGTGGTCATAACAGTTCCTGTCCAGCACGTAATTGTCTATAACATTGCCAAGATTTTACAAGCATGGTTGGTCCCTAAGAAAAGAAATAGGGGATCAAAATCAGGAAACTGATTTTCTCTTCTGCCATGGAGCAGCATACAGCAGAGCCCTGTGCAGCATGCTGCTGCAGTGTGTCTTGCTCAGAGCCAATGTTCTGATTCATTCAAAAAGTATCAGCTGAGACAGAAAGCAGATCTTTCATATACTTGTGATGGAAACAGACACCCAGATATTTTCTTATTGTAATACAAAATGAATGGGTAAAGATTGCGTGCTTGGGATAAAAGTACAAATAACATCGTGCAAGGATGACCCCTTTCCTTTGAAAACAACTAGCACTTGAATCTTTTTAATTCAAACCAATCTTTCCCAACCACGTCTGTGTCTTCTGTAGCAGATTTTCCTGTTGTTAATATGTATTACCATGTCTAATTATTAATTCTTCTAGCCTCCCCTAATTTAACCTTTTGTGTGCATAAGAATGCTAATAGATTTTGTTTCTAAATCTTCTAATGTACCATGAAAAATTCTGCTGCAGACTTTTGCCTTTTAAATATTGATACTAATGTATTTGTCTGCATAGCTGATTTGCAGTGGTGTTGGATATGTCGCTGTATGGCTCTTGTAAATACTGCAAAGTCCCATAATCATCACAAAGAGCCTGAAAAATCTCTTGCAAGACTACTTAAAATAAAACTTCATGAGATTTCCACTCCAATCTGCTTGGCTTGTTTTAAAAATACATAGGTCACATTCCTTTTTGTTTATAGAGGTATATATCCACCATATCCTCAGTGGCCTCAGATTTATCTTGACTTCCCTGAGATCAAAATCTATTATTGCTCTGCTAGGCTACCATTCTTCTAGTTTTTAGGAAGGTCAGTTAGGATAGTTGTGTCCATATATATCTTCCCTCAGGAGTTTGTTAGGTTCTAAGTTCAGCGCCTCTTCCTCCATTCCCAGAACCACTTGTGTAATGATTTCTCTGGACTATCCGAAAAACTGTGCAGAGAGCAGCTCTCTCAGTCTTAAGCTCCTTGCTGCTATCAGCTATGTTTTCGTTTATCTTGTTTCTCCAAGGTGCCCACCTGCAGGGAATTGGGGAAAGAGTGGGTCCAGCTCTCTCCTGTTGCCTTCTTTATAGTTTCCTCAGGGTAATGAATATGTTTGTGGCTTTGATGCTGGTAATTTTCCCTGGTACCTGCTATTGCCAGGGAAGAAGAGGGTGCCTCTTGGCTAAGAACTGTTCTCTTCCTTTGCAGATCCAAGATCCAGCACCAAGATTTTATCTGACTGTATAGAATCAGTTGCCTGTTTCTTGAAACATTCCCTTTTGCTCTTGACATCGCTGGGTTACTTGTCATGGCTGGTACACACTATGATAATAATGATGTTACAGGGGCTGTGTCTAGCTGCTGAAAGTCCTCAATAACAAGGTTGCCAGCTCAGCCTTAGTTGTGGAGACCTTGAGTTGTGTTTTGGTGCTCTTCAGAAAATATATGGAACCTTAAGCAATACCGTTAAGCAGCATGTAGTTAACCCGCTGAAGATCCACCTTTGAGGGCTTCATTTCTCTTTTAGCCACAGTACAATCTGGAAAGCTGGATAAGCAAAGATATGGTGTTTTTATGTATTTGGCATCATTCTTATTTCTGTCCTAGCTTTTTAAACAGTGTTGTAATTCTATGCAATAGCAAGTACTGTCTGCTAAAGAAGTACTGCATTAAACTAATTTATTTAAAAGCTCTTTAGTTACGTCTTTTGAGTTTAGATTTCTGAGTTTTGTTACTATTTTTCCAGTATTTTTACACTCTATTCCTTAAGATTTTTCTTCCCTACAATCCATGCCCCAGTCTGATGAGATAAACTAACTTGGGCTGCGTATAGTTTTAATCAAGAGACACAGCTATAAGAGCCTAGAGACCTACTGCACTGCCAGTAGACCAAAATAGGAGGAAAATAGGATTCTAAAGTAGATTTTGCTCCAGTACAGATTCAATAAACAAATTCTACCAAAATATTTCTGATGCTGTTTACAGGAAGGCTTGCAAAAACGTACAAAAAAGAAGACGTGCTGTCTTCTTTTGATGATAGTGACTCATCTACCAGAAGGAAAAGTTTGCATTTATGATTTCTCTAATCAGACAGTGAAGTTGTGAAGAAGTAGGGGCAATTAGAGTGTATAACAGATTTAATGCTAAAATGGTTAAATGCATGTCAATGCAGTGTAAACTGGAGATTTGTTGAGGTTGTTTCCTCCAGCAGTGTGGAGAGACATTACTCCCATACACTCCCTAGCAGTTGATTTAAAGTTGAATTACTGCTAAAGTCCTTTGGTCTTTGAGGTCAGTGCTGTGAGATAGCAGAATATAGATAAGGAAGAGAGGAAAAACTTAAAGGGATGTGAGTATTCTTTTAAAGTTTAAAAAATCCCTTCCTGTAAAAGAAGGTAGATCTCATGCAGATAGTATTTTTAATTTAAAAATTTAGTTCATTAACTGAGGCTGTGGAAGCCTCTTAGAAGATGCCTTGCTGGGTTCTTTGACGTGGAGAGGTGGCTGGCTGTGGTGTGGTTTTGTACATGCAGAAAGCAGGTAAATAAATCTAAGTTGATTTTATTTTTTTTTTCCCTTAAGACTATGCTAACTATATTGGCATCTCAGCCTAACAAGTCCCTGAACAACATTCAGAGGGTGATGCCAACCTACATTACTCCATGCTTCTGTGATGATGTTTTTATTTCATCTTAAGAGTGGAGGTAAGCACTTCAGGAAAAAATGAGGTGGTTATGAAATGTGAATTGGTTAAGGATTCCATGTTTGTGTAGAGCACATTTACAGAGAATTAGCACTGGTGATCTTTTAACGTAAGTCCTCTGACTGCTACACTAAGTTCAGAGCACACACGTAGTAGTCTGCGTGTCTCTAATGTGCTTCAATATTCTTTTGGCTGCATGGATAAGACAGTACCAATATGAGTTTAGGCGATCCTTATGAGGACCAACTTAATATGCCTGCCTGCAGCCAATTTTAATTTATATAATACACTGTCTTATATATAGTGGCACATATTTAGATCTTCACTGTATCATTTCTGGCTATTTTGAATAGAAAATACTCCATCTTTTTGAAGCAAAAAGAGTCCATGAGGAACTCTGGACTTGTAGTCTACTATGAGGTTATGGGTTGAATGGCTGTTAGTGAAGATGCTGTTGCATGGACTCTTGCAGATGTTCCCTCATTTCAGTTTGGACTGTTCTTTTGATTTTGCTGCTTGCTGTCCTAAATATTTTCCTGACTACACAGATCTTTTCAAAAAAATATTTAAGTCCTCAGGTTTACATGCAATGACATTGGGAGCCTGCTGCTGTTCCAGTATATTTGCTTCAAAACTATAGAAATAAGATGAATAACATAAAATACATATTAGACGGATTTTTACAATCATAAACATCCACATGCACCATCTGAATAAAGAGATCTAGATAGCAGGAAAGGCCTTGGTGTGCCCCTCTGCTTTTGCCCAGTCTCTCACCTTGCAGTTCACAAGCAGACAATGAACTCATTGCTCTCTGTGGAGGGGAGCTGCCAATTCATTACGGTGCAGGCAGAGCTCTCTGTCCACTTCCCTGCTGCTTTTTGAACTGCAGATAATGTGTGAATGCGTGCAGCTGCTGACTGCCTCCCTTTCTGACACTACATTGAATGAGGGCAATTTTTCTGAGGAAGCCCAAGCGATTGAGCAGTCTGCAGGCGTCAGGGCTGCTGTGGTGGCAGAGCTCCCAGGTGCAGGCTCCTGTGCCTGCATTCCCCTGTTCACGTGGAGCACAGCCTGCTCACAGGTCTGTCTTGCTGCAGGCAGTGTCATATGACTTGTAGTTAAAATGGGAAAAAAATGTTTCTTTGGAAGCTTCTGACAGCTAGGAAGTTGGTATGCAAGCTTTCCACGATCAGTTGACAAGCTCTTGTAGAAGTTATGTGCATTATTTCAACCCAGTATTGTTTATAGCTAACAGATGCAATTCAGCATTTCATTATAATGAATATTTACAGCACCTGCTATATGGCTTTTATGAAAGAGTATTTTTTTCTTTTCAGTGCTGTAGAGGAACGAATAATATTTGAAAAAGTAATTACCAAGTTTAGTCATTTTGTGTTAAAGGATTTATAGAAACTTATAGAAATCAATTTAATAAATGAAAACAACATTTGAAACTTATTTTTCATAACCATTTTTTGCTTTATCTTTCACTCCAATTCTGATTTTGGTTTCTATCATGGCTGCATTCTGATTTCAGCAATAATTATTCTTAACTCTGAATGATACGTAAAGGTTCAGGATGAACTCTCAGTTCTGTAAGCTGAAACAGTGACAATCTGAAAGCAAATTGCTTTTTTCAGGACCGGGCAGGAATACTTCTGGTAGAGTAGATCTAGCTATTTGATAACCTAAGAAGGATAGGAGCACTGCCTTAAGCACTGTCGACATGTTCACAAGGAATACCCACCATGTTGGTGACTCTTAGGAGCAGTGACCTTCCTAGAGCAGTCCCTGGCATGCACAGAGAAGGGCTCTGTGCTGCACCGCTGTGAGGGAGAGATCCATGTAGTGAGTGAAGAGCCATTAGTGTGTGGGCTGACTCAGTGTCCTTTATCTTTGTATAGATAAAGAGAGTTATTTAGAAAAGCCAGAGTGATAAACATACATAAAATGCAAGTGTCTTGTAGGCAAAGATACATATCTGGACCACTTATATGCACTAGTTATATAAGATTCAAGGCATTGATAACCTCCTCCAGCTCCATCCTTTTGCAGTTTGGGGGTTTTAACAAATCAAATTAATTTCACAAAGCTGCTTAAAGTTCTCTTTGATGTGCAAACCTTTGAAACAGCAAACATCTTACATTCTCGTTGATGTGCTAATCAGCTAAAGGACAGACACGTGTTTTATTATGAGAACAAACAAAGTGCATCTGCTTCAAGGATCAGGGAGAAACATGCAAAGTTTGACAGCTGTAGCCTTCTAAATGAGTCTGGACTAAAATAAAATTTTACAGAATGAGATCTTACTGTTTTGATAATCATTTTTCATCTAAATAACATTTATAGCAAATCTTCAAAACGGTGATATTTTAGTAAGATATCTACATGTTTGCATTTGTGCAGTGATATAGAAGAGCTACATGTGCCCTATCAAGATCTAAAAATTGATTTTATTTTACATCAGGAGAATAGAAATGAAGTATATAAGAAATTAAAATGCTAGATTCAGTAATAAAAAATATTAAGCTGAAGCACAGAGGTGAGAAAGCCGGTGTGGTATCATGTCTACTTTGGATCAACTTGTAGTAAGCTCCAGCAGGTCAAAATGTGAACCTTTTCCAGAGATTCTAGTAATTTCATTAAATATATATATATTTCAAGAAATCTGATTGCTCCATGAAAAAAGTTTTTCAAAGTAGCTAACATTTTCTTTTCTACACATTTCTTTTTCCAGAGGCAATTAACTCTATTATTAAAAAAAAGTTATAAAGTCCCCCCTTTCTAACACATTCTATCTTATTTGTAGACGTAAAGTTTCATTTTAATGATTCAAGTGTCCCTAATATCCATGAATTCCTACTAAATTATTGAAGTAGTCCAGTATTTTCTGCATAGCCTCCCTTCCCATTTTTCATATCTGATTTTGAATGCTCTCTCATACCTTCCCATCAAATTCTTCTGCCACCCACCCATCATGGTTGCTTCCCCTACTTCTCATTCATGTCAGCAGCCACTGAGTTTTAGCAGTGGTGTAGAGGCCAACATTTCAGCAGTAACGCTATATAGCAACTGACCTTCAGGTGAGAAAAAGAATAAATTTGTTCTTTTGTAGTCTCCAAAACTCATCATAGCTAGTAAGACTTGGAACTTCTGATGGAATCTGGCAGAACAGAGAATAAGCTCCCGAATTTCCATGCCATACACTCATTCAAATTAAATACAGTATAGCACGTGGGGCTTTTTCCCCCAAAGACTGAGTTAGAATACATTGTTCCACAGTATAAATTTTTTTAAAACTTCCAGTGTTTCTGAAACACACTGTCAACCATTTCACACGCAACCAGAAAAAGAAAGACCTAATAAAAAGTGTCAGCTGAAAACAAATATTCCAAACCGTCACCAACTAATTAATTTTCTCATTCATATTTTATCTGCACTCTCAACTCACATGGACTTCTGCCAGGGAACTCGGCAATAAAATGTTGATTTAAAGTTCTTAACAATAAAGAAAACATTGAAAGACTGGGAACAAACAGACTAACCTTGGATGAAACATTTGTCTTTAGTCTGCAAATTTTTCATTTGCAAGTATAGCCATCCTTTTGAAATAATAGTAAAACCATAGCATCTGAGAAATTGCCTTACATTCTGGGACAAATGGAGTTGCCCTTCAGACTGTATTAGCCTAATTTTAGATTTTCTTGTAACTACTGTTTTTTCTTCCCTCCATGGCTAGAATATCAGACGAACTGTTCATGCTCGTAAAATTTAATAATGATTACATAAAATGATATAGTTGAGACTGGCCTACAAGCTTGGTATCCATCTACAGGTCATTACTTTTATTTGCAGATATTGAATTCAGTAACAAGACATTTTTTTAATGTACTGATACACCCAAAGGTGCAACTAATGAGATGTATCAGAGAACATCTAAGGACTAATTCCCTAAATGCTAAAGTACTGTAGAAACTCCCTTGAGACATTATCTACATCACTAAATATCTGTAAAACTCCAGCACAACAACCCATATAACTGTAGATTACTGGAGGCTGGCTGTGTTCTTACTTTTCCCTATGAAAACTCATTCATTTAATTACACAGTATATAAAGTTTATACTCATTTATATACGTGATACCTGGAATAATGGATTGGTGTTCATCAGGAAGCCTGTCTATAGAATTTCTGCATTGATAACTTGGATGGTTGTTTCCTGTCTTGTTTTGCTGTCACATTAAACAACGTGTTTGTGAGGGCAGAATTGTGCTGGGATCTCATGCAACATTACAAAAATATACCAAAGAACAATGTGTTTTCTGGCATAGCATGGAAAAAATCACCTATCTTTTCCTAGGATGCTGCGTGGTTTGGAAACTGAAAAACTGCTTGAAACTATGCTAAGAACTGAAAGTAAATGAAATGGAAATACTATATATTATAATGAGACAGATGTGAGTTCATTTTCCCCCGTGCAGGTTCATGGATTGTGCATTCACTTGGTCCGCCTGACATTTAAATTTGAGTAAATTCAGTGGCTTATAAGAAAAGCATCTGTTGTTGAAATGACAATAGTGAGAGACAATACCGAGGAAAGGAATCTAATTGTTATTAGGTGTTACACCAGAATATCAATGAAGGGGCTTTCATTGTGCTGAGATTCTGGCATCAGCCTGGATATTAAATTGGCCAGCTCATCAGGGAGTATAGCACATTAGCAAGTGATTCAGCTGTGACAGAGTGTGTGCATTAAAATGTGTGACTTACAAAGTTTCTAAAGCCATAAATCAAAAAAGATTTAATATGCAACACGTACACGAAGAGAATATAATATAAATTAGTGTGCTTTACTTGTTCTAAGCTTAACCTTTAATCACATCAGGCTCACTCTCTACTCTTTTATAGTGGTCTTCATGTTATTGTCATGTTTGCTGTCCACTCTGCAGCATGGGGAAATACTTGAATTTTGCCATACATCCAACTGAGCCAGCTGTAAAGCCTGCAGCTTATAGCTTCTGCTTGAAGCTCTCTATTTGGGCATGCTCAGCAACTGAATAGTGGGGGCTGCTGTTAATGACTTCTAATTAAATCAAAAAACTCTGAGATTGTAAACCTACTGACTTCATTTCCTTTTTTTTTCCAGTGCATTTCAAAAAAGTAATTACTGTACTGCACATTTAGGCAAAAATGCCCTCAAGATGCAACTCAAAATTAGAACTTCTGGTAATGGTTTTCCACAAAGAAATGAAGGAAAAGATAGTACATTTTCCACAATTTCTTTGTGGAAAAGATAGTACATTCTTCAAAGCGCATTTTGGAATGATTTTTTGTCTATTCTATTTTTAAATGAACGTTGACAAGAGTCTGCATTTTCAGACTTGAAGAAGGTTAAATGTAAATCTGTTCTTTTTTTTTTTTTTTTTTATGATTGCTATCTTGTAACTGCAGCAAATGTACGGGTGGTACTGCTCAAGTCTTTACATTTGATACACTTAATTTCCATCACCAAAATTAGACCAAAAGCAGAAAACACTGATAAACTGAACACAGCTTTTGTCACAGGAGCGCCACAAAAGTGAAAGGCCACAAAGATGAAGAACAGCAACAAAAAAAGAGAACATTCTCAAAGTATTTGAAAATAGTATTTAGGTAACTTAACATCATTTCTATCTTCTCCTGTCCCCTTCTGTCTCCTGTTTTTGGAGCCATTACAAGGCTTTGAAATGAGAAATGTGAATTTTAAATTACCAATCAGATTTTCTTTTCTGAAATATATCTAGTCCTAATTACCCTATTTTCAGATTTTGGGAAGCATATGCTTTCCACCCTCCTGATGCCTTGAGCAGTGTTTTGCACTGGCCTTATACAGAATGAAACGTGGTACTTTCTTTTGAATGTTAAGAACATAAAAAAGTGTTCTGTCCATGAAGTCAAGGTATAAAGAAGCCTGGTAGATGAGTATCTGGTCCATTTGTACTTGATTTTTTCTTGCACTCCTCCTTTCAAAGCCTATAGATTATATTTACTTTATCAGCTAAGAATCCTATTGTTTCTATAAACTATTTAAATATGCACATATGCTCTCTCCTGGCTTTGTATAAAGAGAATGCATCTTTAATGTAAACTTCAATAGGAGAAATGGTTTTGTGTATGGTTGCTTTCGACTTAAGACAATGCTATTTTGGAGACAGAGGTGAGAAATACATTCTTACCGCCTAGTAACTGAAAACCAATATCTATACAAGGTCAAGAACCAGGAAAGTTATTACTGGAAAGTTTAATTTTTTTTTTTTTAAATCTTATGCTTTTTTTATCATTTTATTTTTACAAGTAGCCCAAAGCAAATACTGTGGAAAAAAACCCATAAAACAGGTAAAACCAACCTTCCCAGATGCCCCAGCTTCTAACTCTGGTGGCTTTCAGGGGCAGATGTTGCTTTTATATTTTTAGAAAATGCTGAGGATTTCTCTTCCCTGCCCTGACCACCTCCTCTGTGGACCACTTGGACTTGGTTATCTTTAAGGTCTTTTCCAACCTGAGCAATTCTATGATTCTATGATTCTATAAAGAATTGGCATCTACAGTATCCCATGGCAAAGACTTCCAGAGCCTAACTGCAACTGTATGAAGGACAAAACCTCACATTATTTGTTTACTGCCTTCTCCTCCTCTGTGTATTGGAAGAGGCAATGAGCAGCAAACATCTGACCTCTCCAAGCTGCTCACAAAGGGCTCCATCTATCTGCCACCTGGGCTGCTTTTTGTAGGGCTTAGGATGCTAAGTCCTGAAAGACAATTAGTTCCTTACAGATTGTCTCAAGGTCAGCATTCTGCATCATTTCAAAATGATAACTTCCCACATAGGAAGCAGCACCGAGGAACAGCTCAAAGGCTGAACGCAGACAACTTTTCTAACCTCTGGAATATGCTATCTACTTGTACCGTAAGATGTAACATCTTCAGCTCTAAGAAATTCTGCACAGCATAGAGGAAATTCTGTTTGCTTCATTACAGTTCAAAAAATACAATTATTTTGAAGGAACAGCGACAGTGTCCCAGTTTTATACCTTCTGTTTGCACAGATGAATATAAATGTGAACATCTCATAGCTCTCAGTACCCTGCTAAGTTTGGCAACCACTTGAGGTTTTGTTTTGTTTTTCTGTATTTTGTAAGAGAGCTGAATTAGTTATCAAAAATGCAGGTGTGAAGGTAAAAGAGGTAGCAATGCGGTTAATACTCAATTTATAATATTGGACAGTTAGTGAGGAGGTGAATAATTTTGTTGATATTAGGAAGACACTATAACATACAGGAGCAAGGGGAACATAGAAAACAGCAATCTATATGGATTGTACTAATATTTAAGTTTTTATTCTTGTTTTTTCAATCCTTATTCTTTTAATCAATTGACCAGGTGTATGCTCAGATTAAGATGCCTTCTCTGGATTAGTGCTGCTGCATTGCCTCACAGCTTAACCTATTTTAATGGAGGAATTTGGAAATACATTTTACCTTTAGGAAGGTAAAATGCTGTAATTTTACTCTAATGTATCTTAGTGTATACTTCAGACATGCAGCCCATGGAGAGCAGCCAGGATTACACAGAATTTCTTGTTTGGGACTGTATGCTGTGGGATGTAAGGGATACTGGTCCATGACTGGAGACTGTGGGAATTAATATAATTTATTGTAATTGCTCTCTGACTAATCCTGCTAATTGGTGAGACCGCACCTTGTTTGTTTCCCAGCAGTACTGCTGATAACTACTCTTCATCTTTCAGTTTAGCCTTGACCTATTGAAGGTATTCAGGTGTTATTGGACTTCAGCAAGGCAGTAATTACTGGAAGAATGCTTTGTTTTAAAAGAAATTTAAATGCAAGCATTTTTTTGTTAGATAACTGATCACCATTTTCTGACTGAATTGCATGCATATGGGAGGACCAAACACTAGACCAGACCAGGTGAGATTATCTGAAAATGTAAATATTTTTATATACAGAGTGTATATATGTATATACAGTTTCTTAAAAAAAAAGAATATTGAGGTGATCTTTCAGTTGCTCAACCCTAGGCTCTCAAGTGTTCATGCTTAATGAAAATTTTAGTGAAGGTGTTTTGCTCCTTTCTTCTTTCCCTATTGAAAACACTTTGCTCAGTTGGGCTACATTGTAGAAAATGCAAAACGTAGGATAAGAATTATATAGATTGTTTACGTACAAGGACTAACGTGAGCTCTCTGGAGGCTTACCAGGACCACTTAGTAACATCTGAGGAATAAATGCATTGTTAATTATTTTAGAAGGGTAGTAAGAGTAACGATTTATTAACATCTTTGAAAGAATAAGAGAGTTCCAAGGACTAATAGAAATTGCATCATTAGCTTTCCATTAGCTCATATCATAGACAAAAAACTCCTTTACAAAAGTGCCGTACTTCAGTAGGTACCTTGCTTGCAATTCTCTCTAGAAAGTTTTGCTTTACAGAAGGTAATATGACTGACAGAAGATTACTATTTAAAGGACAAAAATAGGAATGCAAATGTTAGAACTACCTTTGAGTATGCAAATATTTCCATGGAAAGTCGGTAACAGTTCTGGCCTTGTAAAATGGAGACTTCTGTATGCCATCACAGAGGTGGTGGTGAGGTGGGGTTTCACGTGCTCAGTTTGCTTCAAGCCTCTGCCTCACTAAAGCAGGCCAACTCTGTTCACAAAGAAACTTAGGCTCTTCATACTGGATTCTTGATCTTTCTGGGGAACAGCCAACAAAGTGGACTTGTGTATGGATGAATGCATGCATTTCAGCAAAGTGGTGCTTCTCTCTAGCTGCTGTGTAGCCAGTTGCAGCATTGTAGAGGTAATGAATGGTACAGTACAGAAATCCAGCAACATGGCTTTGAATGAGCACCGTGGAAGCATCCATTCTGAGTAGCAGTGCATGTATATATATGGATATAGCTGAGACTTGGCAAAATCTTGATCTTTGATGTGTTTCAGTTGACTTCTATGATAATTTTCACCGAAGCATTAGTCTCATCAATTGCACCATCGGCTTGCAATAGGAGGGATCAACAAACAGTAAAGAAAAATGAAGTTCATATGACAACAAAATCAATGCATTAATTATTAAGAATTTTAATGCACTTTTTCCCAGAAATACAGAATTCACTGTTTAAAAGTAAATTATGCAGTGCTCAGTCTCATTAACTACTCACTGCTTTGCTTCCATGGAAGGCAAGCTCTATTAAACACCTAATGGTCTTCATGGGAAGCAGAGATAAAACAGGCTGACAGGAGGTGTTCTCTTCTTGACTGCACGAAGGATATAAAGTTCAGTGCATGTAATAAAGTTGACTAGGATCAGATGAAAAAAATAATTCCACTCTATTTACTCTGTGTAGTGTTTTAAGCAATAACTTCATGGTGCTATTCAATCAGAAATGAATCTCCATAACATATCGATTAGTAATCAGCATGTAGTTGGTAAGATAGGGGGTGTAATTACTAATTAAATTAGATCACCTGCTTATAATATCATTTTCTAGAATTTTACATGTAATGAGGATGTGGCAATGTTCATAGCTTTCTTTAATAAAATAAAATAGTTGCAGGTTAGTAGTCAGAGCAATATTAGCTGCAGTGTTAAGCAGAGAGAAGGTACTACATAATATTAACTGGCGCTCTTCCAATTATAATTGGAATCAGAGAGAAAGAAAAGTGAGTAGAAAGTTGGATTTATGAGTGCCTGATATTAAGACAGTATTGGAAATAAACTGTGTGTGAATAAAGTTACTAAGTGAATAAGGAGGGGTGAAAAATCAAACTGAGCACTGAACAATATTAGAGGTGAGGTGAAAGACAGCAATAAGCATTGAAGTGCTGTTGAGATGGAGGAGAGGAGGAATAGACAATGAGGTGAGAGCCAGATGAAAGGAAGCTGAAGTAATGAAGACTCTCCAGAAAGAGATTGATTTTAGAGACACACAGAAGAATGAGCCCAGAAAAGTGCTTAAGTGCCTCAAGCGCTAATTGTGGCCAGTAGATTGGGTTCACATGAAGTCTTTAGAGAAAAAGTATTTTCGAAAATTAAATTTTGTATTATATATTATTTATTTTTATTGATATTATATACCCCTTGATCGCCGAGGTTAGCTGTTCGGCGCTGTCCCCAGCCAGAACCGCAGCGACTGAAGCGAGGTACAGGAGGGGTTTTGGATCGATTCGTTTACGCGGGGCCCCCCGAGCTAACGGAGCGGCCCGGCAGGTCTCGCGAGAGCGGCTGACGTGGCGTGGCGTTGACAGGGCAACGGCGGGAGATTTAAACGGGTGAAAACCCGGAAGTAGCCCTTGATCGCCGAGGTTAGCCGTTCGGCGCTGTCCCCAGCCAGAACCGCAGCGACTGAAGCGAGGTACAGGGGGGGTTTTGGATCGATTCGTTTACGCGGGGCCCCCCGAGCTAACGGAGCGGCCCGGCAGGTCTCGCGAGAGCGGCTGACGTGGCGTGGCGTTGACAGGGCATCCACGCCCCTTGCCTTATAAAAAACCTCAGGGAGGTGGCGAAAAACCTGGGGCGAAGCGGGGGAGTTCGAGTGCACGTACCACAAAGGCCGTTCAAACGCGCTGAAACAGTAAGCCACTCGTTCACATGACTACAGTGAGGAGGCCTGTTATATCACTGTATTGGGTGTGAGGAGGCCTGTTATATCACTGTATTGGGAGTGGTTAGTGCAGGGGAACCTGTTAACGGGCTGGTAACGCGATCAGGGCGGAGCCGGCGCTATCGGCAACCGGGAGGACCGGACCAGTTGCACCTCGTTAAGGTTGCCCTAGACCGTGCTAGGGTCGGCTGGTTTGCCACGGCTGCCCCCCCGGCGGAAGGCTATTTCTAGGAAAAATGCGGGGACCCAGACTGAGGTCCCATGCACAGATAAAAGGATGGCCGCTGCCAAGAAAAATGAGGAGACCCAGATGGAGGTCCCACAGCGACATGTTAGTACTCAGGTTTTTGGCTGCGGTGAGTGCTTGAGCTTGGCCCTTGCAGTGCAGGGTGATGGAGAAAGTGTGTGTGTCAGATGCGACCAGCTAAATGATTTACTTAGCCTGGTGGCTGACCTGAAGGAAGAAGAAGAGAGGCTGAGGAGTATTAGGGAGTGTGAGCAGGAGATTGATCGGTGGTGCCAGTCCCTGCCATCCCTGAGATCGAGGCAGCCAGCTGCAGCCCTGCACGAAGCATGTCACACCCTACCGCCTTGCAAACAGGTAACAGGGGGGAACCAGCAGGCAGGCAGTGTTCCTGCTGCAGTGATCCCCCTGTCCTCTCCCCCACCTAACAACGGTGATGACCTGGGGGGCAGGGTGCAATGGCAAAAGGTCCCTGCTCGGCAGTGCAGGCGCACCCACCCGGTGATTCCCCTCCCTCCTCAGCTGCCCCTGCAGAACAGGTACAGTGCTCTGCGGGAACAGCTGGACAGTGGTGGAGATGATGGTTTTCCCCACTTGGAGGCGTCTCCAAAGCCCAGCAGGACTACCCCTAACATTAAAACATCCTCGGCAAAGAACAAAAGACGAGTCATTGTTGTTGGTGACTCGGTGCTGAAGGGAGTGGAAGGCCCAATATGTAGACCTGACCCTCTACACAGGGAAGTCTGCTGCCTCCCGG